>NW_023270049.1:15131-17037 GCF_011800145.1 Mirounga leonina
TTGTGATTTCAGAGTAGAGCTGTCAGTCCTCTAAATTGAGCATGATGATTGATTAGAGTTAGGGTTGGGTTAGGGGTTAGGGTTAGGGTAGGTGACCCTGTGACCCATGCAGCCCCACAGTCAGCATGTTGGAGCCAGGAACACTCCCCCTGTGCTGAGCTCCCGGGCAAACCCTGCGGGTCCCCTCCCCTGGCTGACCCCCTGAAGGTTCTGTCCCCACCTGCCATGAGTTGGAAGTCCCCACAACCTCCTCTTCAGGTTTGGATAATCTGCTCCAGTGGCTCATGGAACTCAGAGAAACATGTGTGATTCTTGGGCACAGCCATGAATCTCAGCTTCTTCATGATGGGGGCAGCCCAGCAGCTGAGTGACCATGCAGGGCTGCCTCTGCTTTTATTTCATTTTTTTATCAGAAAAGCAAGGGCAGTTGCCTCAAAGCGTGGGAAAGGAGGACAAAGGGATGGCAAGTATCCTGAAGCTGTAAAGCAGTCCTGCACCCTCCCCTAGGGGCAGGCACTCAGGGAGGCAGTCATGGGATAAGGGAAAAGTGGGATGTTTGTGCTAGCAAGCACCAGGTGCAGAAAGGGGACCTGAGGGTTACATTCTTTCCTAGCTCCTAACTACTGTGCCCTGCCCCTGGGGATCATGGGATCCTGCTCCTACTGGGCCCTTGCGTTCAATAGTCTGAGAACAGGAACGCTGTTGACCTTTCAGCTGCTTCCACAATCACTCCTGAGGGCTTACAATATATTTTCTAAGAATAATTCCACACTTCCTCCGTGAGGTGGACTACCTGGTATGCACAGAGGTGGACATGAAGTTCTGCGACCACGTGAGTATGGAGATCCTGTCCCCCGTCTTTGGCACCCTGCACCCCGGTTTCTACCAGGCAGCCCGCAAGGACTTCAGCTACAAGCATTGGCCACAGTCCCAGGCACACATCCCCAGGGACAAGGGCGACTTTTACTACATGAGGACCTTTTTTGGGGGGTCGGTGGTAGAGGTTCACCGACTGACCTTGGCCTGTCACCAGGCAATGGGGGTCAACCTGGCCACTGGGATTGAGGCTGTGTGGCACAATGAGAGCCACCTGAACAGGTACTTGCTGGACCATAAGCCCATTAAGGTGCTGTCCCCAGAGGACCCATGGGACCCTCAGCTGCTGGGCTGTCCCCGAGAGGACCTGTGGGACCCACAGCTGCTGGGCTGCCCCTGGAGAACCTGTGGGATCCACAGCTGCTGGGCTGCGCCCCATCATGAAGAAGCTGAGATTCATGGCTGTGCCCAAGAATCACCAGGACATCAGCAGTGGTTATTACTTGAGGAGTCATTTTGGTGCCCACCAGGTCTTTCACTTGAGTTAACAGATGAGCCCGAAGGAAGGACGTCATCAGTTAGGAAGTACAGACGAAGGTCAGAGTGGAGGTGGGCAAAGGCCTCTTTAACTCAGAGAGCGGGGGAGCCCCGAGCTTCTTCTACACACCTTGCCCTGCTCATCGATTCCAGCTGCCTGGCTCTGAGTTCTGTCCTTTTAATGAACTGGTCATCTAGTAAGTAACATGTTTCTCTGAGTTCCATGAGCCACTGGAGCAGATTATTCAAACCTGAAGAGGAGGTTGTGGGGACTTCCAGTCTGTAGCCCATAGCTCAGAAACAGGGGTGACCTCTCTGCCCAGCCACTGGCTGACCACTGAGTTAACAGCACAGGGATTCAGTGGCCACACACAGCAAAGAATACAGACTTGACAAAGTTAGTTCAGAAAAGCACTAAGCCAACAGTAGCAACTACAACGAGCAGCAATCATGAAGCCTGGAGTGGGGAAGGTCTGATGTTCAGGATGCTTCCATTATAATATTCATAATCACACCCTGGACTTGTCACTGGGGCCAAGTCCCCCGGCTGGGG
>NW_023270050.1:0-10450 GCF_011800145.1 Mirounga leonina
TGTAAGTTGTATAACCCCACAACAGTGATGGTTATTAAAAACTTTATCTTAGGGGCTCCCAGGTAGCTCTTTTGTTAAGTGTCTGCCTTTAGCTCAGGTCATGATCCCAGGGTCCTGGGATCGAGCCCCTCGTTGGGCTCCCTGCTCAGCGGGAAGCCTGCTTCCCCTCTCACACTCCTCCTGCTTGTGTTCCCTTTCTCACTGTGTATCTATCTCTCTGTCAAATAAATAAATAAAATATTTAAAAAAATAAAAATTGAAATAAATAAAATAATTATTTTTAAATTTTATTTTTAAATTTTATTTATTTATTTACTTATTAGAGAGAGAGTGCACAAGCAGAGGGAGCAGCAGAGAGGGAGAAGCAGTCTCCGCACTGAGCAGGGAGCTAAATGCAGGGCACCAGCCAGGACCCTGGGATCATGACCTGAGCCAAAGGCAGATGCTTAATCAATTGAGCCATCCAGGCACCCCAACAATTTTGTTTTTTAAAACATTATTTCATTGTTGCCTGATAATGTTAAGGATTAATCATATGTTTTATATCCAGTGATTTCAGTTATATTTCTCTAATTTTCATCTCTTGAAATGAGTTACTTAATACATTTAAATAAAAGCTTCCATTTTTTTTAAATAAAAGTTTAATTCAAAATTCAAAGGAAAATTGGAAGGCAACAATGCAAAAATATTTGTGGATGATGAAAAGAATCAGAAGCGGCTCTCTATAATAGATACAATTACAAATTTAATTGCTTATTTGACAATTTGTTTAAGTAGAAATTTGTGACTTTCAATTTATGGATCTAAGAGTAGTAAACTAGTTCCCAAAGCTACCAAGGTTGTGAATAAACATGGCAATAGTGTTTCTTCTCTTGCTGACAGATGTTCTGATTTTGGCATAAAGCACACTTTAAGTGGATGTGATTTTAATTTTTTTAACTCATATTAAAGTCTGTTATCATTAATGCACTGGAACTGCATTTATTTATTATTTTTTTATTCTTATGTTAATCCCCATACATTACATCATTAGTTTTAGATGAAGTGTTCCATGATTCATTGTTTGTGCATAACACCCAGTGCTCCATGCAGAATGTGCCCTCCTCAATAACAACCACCAGGCCAACCCATCCTCCCACCCCCCTCCCCTCTAGAACCCTGTTTGTTTTTCAGAGTCCATCGTCTCTCATGGTTCGTCTACCCCTCCGATTTCCCCCGCTTCATTCTTCCCCTCCTGCTACCTTCTTCTTCTTTTTTTTTTTCTTAACATATATTACATTATTTGTTTCAGAGGTACAGATCTGAGATTCAACAGTCTTGCACAATTCACAGCGCTTACCAGAGCACCTACCCTCCCCAGTGTCTATCACCCAGTTACCCCATCCCTCCCACCCCACCCCCCACTCCAGCAACCCTCAGTTTGTTTCCTGCAATTGAGAATTCCTCATATCAGTGAGATCATATGATACATGTCTTTCTCTGTTTGACTTATTTCGCTCAACATAATACCCTCCAGTTCCATCCACGTCGTTGCAAATGGCAAGATCTCATTCCTTTTGATGGCTGCATAATATTCCATTGTGTATATATACCACCTCTTCTTTATCCATTCATCTGTAGATGGACATATTGGCTCTTTCTACAGTTTGGCTATTGTGGACATTGCTGCTATAAACATCGGGGTGCACGTATCCCTTCGGATCCCTACTTTTGTATCTTTGGGGTAAATACCCAGTAAACACTAATTTTTCTCTTTTCCTACATCTATCAAGTAAAATACTGTTATTTATGTACTTACAATCCATTCTAGGTGACGTAGCCTAAAATGAGTCTTTTAAATTTATGAAAAATTTTAACAGCATTTAATGTTGTTGATACTTAGCAGAGTATTATCTTTTGGAATGAGAGGAGAGAGAAAAACTGTTTAGTTTTGGATATTTTTAACAAAAGGCCTAAGAACTATGTCCTTTTTGTAAAGAAAAATATATATTATTTATACATATAGTAAAATTTATTTGTATTTATATAAATAAATCTGTATAAGCTTTACGTATATATTCTAATTTGACAGGTTAATTTAAACTTTATTTACTTATATAAACTTTACACACTTCATATATATAAATATACGTATATATGTACATATGTATACTAATTGGACAGAATGTTTTTAAGATTTTATTTATTCATTTGAGAGAGAGTGAGAGAGCACAAACAGGAGAGGCAGAGGGAGGAAGAGAAGCAGACTCCCTGCTGAGCTGGGAGCCCAATGTGGGGCTCAATCCCAGGACCCTGAGATCATGACCTGAGAGCCAAAGGCAGATGTTTAACCATCTGAGCCACCCAGGTGCCCCAATTTGACATAAATTTAAAGTATATTTAATACTGCTAGAACTTCATGGGCAATCAATTGTGGTTGACGTGTCTGACGATCAAAGACCAGTCAGCTAAAAGAAGGCAAGTGGCTGAATAACCACAGTCTGAAAGTTGTATTGCATGTAAAGTTTCAGATTATATCCAGAACATCCATGTACTAGTCTCTAAATATTAAAAGAACTATATTAAGAGAAGTTATTATCATTGTATTTTGAAGAGAATAAGGGTAGGGTATAGTCTAGATTTTTTACTTGGCTGACGGAAATGGTATGGAGGCATACTTCCATTTAAGATAATGTCATTTTTGTTAATTAAGCATATAAGATTTTTGAATGGGTTATGATCAATAGGCAATAACACTGTGTATGTGTATTTGTGTGTTATAAGTGTGTATAAAACCTGCAAATAGTTTCCATAACTCCTTTTTTGAGTACATTCATCTTATATCGTCAGGTCATTTATTTTTTATTTCCTTTTCACTTTTTCTAATGTGCTAATTCCAAATTACTGTGATAAGGGATACTATTAACATTATTATACCAAAGATGTGTTTCATAATTAGTATTATTTACTGAGGACGCCTGGGTGGCTCATTTGGTTAAGCGACTGCCTTCGGCTCAGGTCATGATCCCGGAGTCCTGGGATCGAGTCCCACATCAGACTCCCGGCTCGGCGGAGAGCCTGCTTCTCCCTCTGACCCTATCCCCTCTCATGCTGTTTCTCTCTCTCTCTCTCAAATAAATAAATAAATAAAATCTTTAAAAAAAAAGAATTATTTACTGAAAAAGTTACCAATTATAAAAATATTACTTGAAAAAATATGAAAATGATTTAAGTTCATGATAGTTAAGCAATTTTTAAAATATTTGTGTTACCAAAAATGTGTTATTGCACATTTAACCATGAAAGAAAGCAAGAGAAGAAAGCATTAGAGAAAAAAATGCAAAAGCATCCACAAAACAAGTGATAAAAATACATACGTATGTATTTAATTATTACTAAATACATAAATAAATACATATACAAATATTATATATATGTATATATATATTACTTTGAATGTAAATGGGCCAATGGCTCCAGTCAAAAGACATAGTCTGTCAGAATGGATAAAAAATAAAAAAATAAAAAAAACAAGAGCCATTTATATGCTGCCTATAAGAGACTCATTTTAGCCCTAAAGATACTTATAGATTGAAAGGAAAGGGATGCAGAAACATCTATCATGAAAATGGTGTCAAAAGAAAGCTGGAGTAGCAATACTTATACTGGACAAAATAGACTTGAAAATGAAGATTGTAACAAGATACAAAAAAGGGCACTATATACTGGTAAAGGGGATAATCCAACAACAAAATATAACAGTTATAAATAGGCACCCAACATGAGAGCACCCATATCTATAAAACACTTAATAAACATTAAGAAACTAATTCCTAGCAATACAATAGGAGTAGAGGACTTTAAAACTCCACTTACATCAATGGACAGATAATCCGAACAGGAAATCAACAAGCTGGGGCTTCTGGGTGGCTCAGGCAGTTAAGTGTCTGACTCTTGATTTAGGCTCAGGGCATGATCTCAGGGTTGTGAGAGGAAGCCCCCATGTCAGGGAGCCTGCTGAAGATTCTCCCTCTCCCTCTCCCTCTGCCCAACTCTGCCATGGATCAAGGTTTATGGCAACCCCGAGCTGAGAGCCCACACCTCAGCTCTGTCTCTGCAGCCCGCTTCCCTGCTCTGATACCTGGGAGCTCTGCCACACCCCCGAGGGTCCTGAGACTACACTGTCCTGCGAGGGTTCCATGCCCCACTTAGCCCCTGGAGCGATGTCCCTCAGCAGAGATGACTTCTAAAAGTTCTGATTTTGTGCTCCGTGGCTCTATCACTTGCCAGAAGCGGGGAGCTGTGGTCCCCTCCCCCGCCATCTATCCTCCCAAATATCACCTCGGATTCACTTCTCCCCACGTCCTACCTTCCAGAAACTGGTGGCTTTTCTGTTCAGAGAGTTGTTGCTATTCTTGTCTTCGATCTCCTGTTGAGTTTGTAGGTGTTCAGAATGGTTTGATCCCTATCCAGCTGAATTCCTGAGACCAGATGAAATCCAGGTCTCCTACTCCTCCACCATCTTGCTCCGCCCCCCGGCATCTAATTTCTTTTAACAAGCAGTCCTAAACACACCCAGTACGTAGTTTTTTTCTTTTGTTTGTTTGATTTGGTTTTCATTTTTTGTTTGTTGTTTTTCTCTGCTGTTGTTGTGATTGCTGTTTTATGTCTTTCTTACTTCCTTTTTTTTCTGGACCAAATGAGGAGATGGAGAAAAATCACCCCAACAGAAAGAACAGGAGGTTGTACTCACTGCTAGAGATGAAATCAATATGGTTTGAAGGAAGATGTCTGAGCTAGAATTGGAAACAATGATTATAAAGCTACTAGCTGGGCTTGAAACTAGCATAGAAGACACTTGAGAATCCCTTATATAGACATAAAAGAACTAAAATTTACTCAGGCCAACAAAAGAAAGGCTATTACGGAGATGTAGTTCAAGTGGAGCCTTAAAAAGTGGATGAATGAGACAGAAGAATGAATCAGTGATTTTGATATGAAATGATGGAAAATTAGAAAGCTGAAAAGGAGAAAGAAAGCTATTAGATCATAAAGGAAGATTTCAAGACCTCTGGAATTCCATAAAGTGAAATGATATTTATATTATAGGGGTCCCAGGAGGTGAGGATCAGGAGAAAGGGGCAGAAGAATTATTTGAACAAATTATAGTGAGAACTTCCTTAATTTGTAGAAGAAGATGGGCATTCAAGCCCAGAAGGCACAGAGAACCCACACTCCAAATCAATAAAAATAGGTCAAAACCTCGACATATAATACTGAAGCTTGCAAATGTCAAAGATAGGGGCGCCTGGGTGACTCAGTCATTAAGCGTCTGACTTTGGCTCAGGCCATGACCCCAGGATTCTGGGATCGAGTCCCACATCGGGCTCCCTGCTTGGCAGGAAGCCTGCTTCTCCCTCTCCCACTCCCCCTGCTTATGTTCCCTCTCTCACTGTGTCTCTCTCTGTCAAATAAACAAATAAAATCTTTTAAAAAAATGCCAAAGATAAAGAGGAAATCCTCAAAGAAGCTCTGGAAAACAGGTCCTTCAACTCCAAGGTCGACACACGAGGCTGGCGGCAGACCTGTCCACAGAGACCTAGCAGGCATAAAAGGACTGGTATGATATAGTCAACGTGCTAAATGGGAAAAATATGCAGCCAAGAATAGTGTATCCAACAAGGGTGTCAGCCAGAATTGAAGGAGAGATAATGACCTTCCAGGACAAACACAAACAAAAGGAATTAGTGAACACTAAACCAACCCTGCAGAAATATTAAAGAAGATACTATGAGTGGTGAGAGAGTCCAAAAGTAACAAAGACCACAAATGAAGAGACAATCTACAGAAACAGTGAATTTACAGGTAATACAATGGCACTAACTTTGTATCTTTCAATTACGCTGAATGTAAATTGATGAAATGCTCCAGTCAAAAGACATATGGTATCAGAATGGATACAAACGAGACCCATCAAGATGCAGTCTCCGAGATACTCCCCTTAGACCCAAAGCTACCTCCAGATTGAACGTAAAGGGTGCAGAACAATTTGTCATGCTTGTGGACATCAAACGAATGGGGAGTAGCCATCCTTATATCAGACATACTAGGTTGTAAATCAAAGATTGCAATAAGAGGTAAAGAATAGTCGTAGGGACTTTCACACCCCACTCACAACAAAGGACAGATCATCTAAGCAGATCTCCAAAGAAACAAGGCCTTTCACACACTGTACCAGATGGACTTAACAGATACATTCAGAGCTTTTCATCCTAAGCAACAGGATACACATTCTTTTCCAGTGCACATGGAACATTCTCCAGTATAGATCACATCCTGGGTCAAAAATGAGGTCTCAAAACGGTACAAAAATGTCGGATCATACCATGCATCTTTTCAGACCACAATGCATAAAAGCCTGAGGTTGACCCCAAGGAAACCTTTGGAAGAACCACAAATACGTGGAGGTCAGAGAACATCCTATTAAGAAATGAATGTATCAACCAAGAATTTAAGGGGAATCGTAAATATACTTGGAAGGAAATGAAAATGAAAATATGACAGTCCAAAGCGTTGGGCTGCAGCAAAGGTTGTCCTAAGAGGGAAGTATAATGCAGTACAGACCTTCCTTGAGAAGCAAGACAAGTCTAAAATACACAATGTAACATAAAGGAGCTGGAAAAAGAACAGCAAAGAAAGCAAAAATTCAGAAGGAGAAGAGAAATAATACATATCAGAACAGAAATCAATGATATAGAAATAAAAAAACAAACAGTAGAAGAGATCAACAAAACCAAGAGAAGATTCTTTGAAAGAATTAATGAGATCAAGAAACTCCTAGGCAGATTTATAAAAAGAAAAGAGAAAGGACCCAGAATCAAGAATGAAAAAGGAGACATCACAACCAACACCAGAGAAATACAAACAATTGTAAGAGAATATGATGAGAAATCAGATGCCAAAAAACTGGGCAATCTGGAGGAAATGGACAAATTGCTGGAAATATAGAAACTACCCAAACTGAATCAAGAAGAAATAGAAAACCTGAACAGACCCAATGAAATTGAATCCCTAATCAAAAATCATCCAACAAACAGGAGTCCAGGTCTGATGGCTTCCCAGGGGAAGTCTACCAAATATTTAAAGAAGAATTGAGAACTGGTGTTATACTCAAATAATGAAATGTTGAACACTACCTCAAAAACTAATGATATACCATATGTTGACTAACTGAACATAATAAAAAAAATCAATAAGACTTAATGTTTATTCTTCTAAAAACGTTCCAACAAGATAGAAATACAGTGTAAACATCCAAAGTCTTTCTATGAGGCCAAAATTACATTGATCCCCAAACCAGACCAAGAACCCACCAAAAAAGGAGAATTATAGGCCAATATCCCTGATGAATATGGATGCAAAAATCTTCACAGTTTACTAGCCAGTAAGATCCAACAGTATATTAGGAGGATTAGTCACCACAACCAAGAGGTATTAGTTCCTGGCCTGCAGGAGTAGTTCAACATCCACAAATCCATCAACGTGATACACCATTTTAATGTAAGAAAGGACAAGAAGCATGTGATCCTCTCAATAGATGCAGATAAAGCCTATGACAAAATGCAGCATCCTTTCTTGAAAAGATCCCTCCATCGTGTAGGGATAGAGGGAATATACCTCAATATCATAAAAGTCACATATGAAAGGCTGAGAGTGAATATCATCCTCAATGGGGATAAGGTCAGAAACACCACAGGGATGTCCACGCTCACAACGGTTGTTCATATTCTACTGGAAGTCCTAGCCTCAGCAATCAAACAACAAAAAGAAATAAAAGGCATCCAAATCGACCAAGAAGAAATCAAACTTTCACTCTTCCCAGATGATATGATACTGTGTGTAGAAAACCCAAAAGACTCCACCAGAAATTGCTAGAAATGATACAGGAATCCAGCAATCACAGGATATAAAATCAATGCACAGAAGTCAGTTGCATTTCTATATACTAACAATGAAGCAGCAGAAAGACATATCAAAGAATCGCTCCCATTTACAATTACACCAAAAACTATAAGATACTGAGGCATAAATCTATGAAAGAGGTCAAGAGATGTAGTGTGAAAACTATAGAATGTTCATGAAAGAAATTGAAGAATCCACAAAGACATGGAAAACCATTCCATGCTCCTGGATTGGAAGAAAAAATATGGTTAAATTTCTATATTACCCAAAGCATTCTAAACATTCAATGCAATCCCAATCAAAATACCCACAGCATTTTTCACAGAGCTGGAAGGAACAATGCTAAAATTTGTATGGAACAAGAAAAGACCTCGAATAGCCAGAGGAATGTTGAAAAAGAAAACCAAAGCTGAGCAATTGCAACTCCGGACTTCAAGCTGTATTACAAAGCTGTCATCATCAAGAAAGTAGAGTACTCGCACAAAAAACAAACACATACATCCATAGAACAGAATGGGGTACCCAGAAATGGACTCTTAACTCTATGTTCAACTAATCTTCAACAAAGCAGGAGAGAATATCCAATGGAAAAAAGACAGTCTCTTCAACAAGTGGAGTCAAGAAAATTGGACAGCCACATGCAGAAGAATGAAACTGGATCATTGTCATACACCGTACAGCAATATAACCCCAAAATGGATGGAAGACCTAAATGTGAGACAGGAATCCACCTAAATCCTAGAGAGCAGCACAGGCAGCAACCTCTTCGGGCTCACACGCAGCATCATCTTGCACGACATAAATATATAACCAAGGGAAAGAAAAGCCAAAATTAACATTGGGACTTCCTCAAGATAAAAAGCTTTTGCACAGGCAAGGAAAGAGGCAACAAAACTAAAACAGAACCCGAAGAATGGGAGAAGATATTTACAAATGACTTATCATATAAAGGACTAGTATCCAAAATCTATAAAGAATTTCTCAAACTCAACACCCCAAAAACAAATAATCCAGTCAAGAAATGGGCAGAAGAAACAGATACTTCTCTAAAGAAGACATACAGGGCGCCTGGGTGGCTCAATTGGTTAAGTGACTGCCTTCGGCTCAGGTCATGATCCTGGAGTCCCTGGATTGAGTTCTTCGTCGGGCTCCCTGCTCGGCGGGGAGTCTGCTTCTCCCTCTGACCCTCCCCCCTCTCGTGTGCTCTCTCTCTCTCTCTCTCATTCTCTCTCTTTCAAATAAATAAAAAAAAAATCTTTAAAAAAAAAAAGAAGAAGACATACAAATGGCTAACAAACACGTGAATAAATGGTCAACACTACTTTGCGATCAGGGAAATAAAAATCAATACCACCATGAAGATGACTGGGTGGCTCGGTTGGAATTTACCAAAAATAATTGATAGTTTTACTCTACTAAGAACTTCTGTTCCTATTAGGAGCACAAAAAAAGGAAAGAAAAGAAAAGCTTTAGACTAGATGAACATATTTGCAAACCACATACCTGAAAAAAGAACTTCTATAGATAATATATAAAGAACTCAAAACTCAACAAGACAAAAAAAACAAAAACAAAAACAAAAACAAAAAACCAAAGAACCTATCCAAATTAGATAATGGACAGAAAGACATGAACAGATATTACATCAAAGAGAACATGCAGATGGAAAATTAGCACAAGAAAAAATGTACAAACTCACTAGCGATGAGGGAAATGCAAATGAAAACCTGAGAGTTATCATGACTACCCACCTGTTAGGACAGCTGGTTAATATAAAATACAGTACTACATTTTGGGTGGGAATGTAAATGGCAGAGGAACGCTGGTAGGACAGTTTGATAGGTTCTATAGAAGTGAAACATAAACCCTATAACCTACCAAGCACTCTCCTGGACCTTCATCCCAGAAATGAAAATGTAAGATCCCATGATGCACTGTGCACAATAGTTCACTGCAGGTTTATTTGTAATAGGAAAAAGACTAGAAAGAAACAAAGGGGTGAAGAGTGCCTCTGTGAAGGGACGTTTCTGAACTACCGGCAGCTTTCTGTGAATCTATAAATCGACCCATCTACCTCCCTACCTCTCTGTAGCAGGTGCTCCACCTGTCAGCACACCTCAGAATAGTCCCTAAGACTAGCAGTCCCACCCTGGCTCTCTGGATCTCCAAGTATCCCTAACAGCCCCAGAACCCTAAGATGTGGGTGTCGGGCAGCAGTGAAAGAAGCAGGAGGGGTCTGGGGCTGGTCTGTTACTGGGCAGGTGCTGGGCTGTGATGCGCTGTGACCCTCAGGGGCAGAAAAGGCCAGGTGTGGGACAGAGACAGCACGCAGAATGTTGTCCTCCCAGAGCTGATGTTTTGCCTTGGGAGAGGAAAGGCCGGCACAAGGACCTGGCTCAGAGTCTCCTCCCCTTCTTCTCTCCCTCCCCTTGGCTGCATCTATCCCCTGTCCTTGAGGATCACCTCCCCAACCCCACCTTCTCTGGCCTCCTGCTAAAAAACCACCACC
>NW_023270051.1:0-15427 GCF_011800145.1 Mirounga leonina
AGTGAAAATGGCGGCCTCCCAATCTCCACCCCAGGGGAGCCGAGAACTCGGGGCCCCCTCCTCAGTGAGCCCCCAGAGAAAAGCCGTCAGTCACTCCCAGCTCCCCGGTCTCCGGCCGCACTCCGTGCTCACCCGGCCTGTGACCGCGCGTTTCTCTCTCTGGCACCCGACCCCGGGTGGAGTCTCCAAACCCAGCAGATGCCTGCGGTGAGCTCCCGCGCGGCTCCTCCCAGGGGAGGAAGGGGAGTCTCCCCGGATTTGCCGCTTGTTGGGTCCCTGCTGGAGGAGCAGGGGCCCCGAATGTGCCGCGGATCCCGGTTTATGGCCACCCCGAGCTGAGGGCCCTCGCCTGGGCTCTGCCTCTGCAGCCGGCTTCCCTGCTCCGATCCCTGGGAGCTCTGCCGCACTCAGGCACCCCGGTCTTTCTGTGACCCCGAGGGTCCTGAGACCACACTGTCCCGGAGGGTTCCACCCCCCGCTTAGACACCAGAGTGACGTCCCTCGGCGGAGCAGACTTTTAAAAGTTCCGACTTTGTGCTCCGCGGCTCTATCACTTGCCAGAAGCGCGGAAGGAGGCCCCTCCCCCGCCGTCTATCCTCCCGAATATCGCCGCGGATTCACTTCTCCGCACGTCCTACCTTCCAGAAAGTGGTCGCTTTTCTGTTGAGAGAGTTGTTGCTATTCCTTTCTTCGATCTCCTGTTGAGTTTGTAGGTGTTCAGAATGGTTTGATCCCTATCCAGCTGAATTCCTGAGAGGAGACGAAATCCAGGTCTCCTACTCCTCCGCCATCTTGCTCTGCCCCGGGCCTTGAATCTTCATAGGGTTTCTCTCCCACTCTTGGGAGTACATTTTTTGTACCAATACCAGCAACATATTCACCAATTCTGGCTCACCCTGCTTGAATAATTATATGTCATCAATATGATGGAACCAAGTGAGGTTTTGTGGAATGTCCGGAAGGCCCATGTCCAGGCGGTGCTGGAGCTGCCTCCTATTGTTTCATGAAAGGAGCACCTGGGTGGCTCAGTGGGTTAAGCATCTGCCTTCAGCTCAGGTCATGATCCCAGGGTCCTGGGATGGGTCCCCTCGTTGGGCTCCCTGCTCAGTGGTGAGTCTGCTTCTCCCTCTCCCTCTGCCACTCCGTCCCCACATCCCCACCTCCCCATTCTCTCTCTCTCTCTCAAATAAATAAATAAAATCTTTGAAAAAAAATATCATGAGAGCTGTTAGATTTTCAGGCATTTTGCAAACCAGTTGTTAAATACAGCTATTAAAAATAAGTCATTATAAATTTATAAGTTATATTAAAAGCAGAGATAATATTTAAAACTGATCATTTCCTCGCTATTTTACTATATTCTGTGATTTTTTAAACTTTTATTTGCATTTATTTTATGCAGAATTTACTACCAGGCCATAAAATTTTGTTTCTTCAGTTTCTTCTGGGATATCTTTTTCTTCTGTGCAACCTCCCCTTCTGGTTTAGGAACAATCTGCTCTTTTTCAGTAAGGATCATCTCAGTGTGGCAGGGATAGCTCACGTGTGGGTGAATCCGACCATGAACCCGGTAAGTTCTGTGTCGCATCTTGGGGGTTTTGTTCACCTGGATGTGCTCAATGGCCAGATAATCTACATCTAAACCCTTAAGCTCAGCATTGCTCTCTTCATTTTTAAGCATGTGGAGGAAAAATCAGCACTCTTTTTGGGCCACCAGCCCCGTGTCCAGCCCCACTGTTTGGCCAGGGCACACCTCCCAACTCCACCATTGTAGCCAGGGAGTGGTGCACGCTGCTTTTGCAATGTGACATCCTTCAGATACTTGGTGGCTTTCCAGATATGCATATTTTTGATGGCCTGGGCAGTTTCAGGTGTGTTCCTAAAGTGAACACAAAGATTCGAACCTCTTGATTGGCATGATTTTGTAGGGTTATCTGGGTCAAGTGAATAGTGAAATATTTCCAGAGATCACCTCAGGCTGTTTATGGGAAGAGCTATATTTTATGCTAAACTGTGCTTATTGACATCTATTGTGTCTGTATGATTAAAAAAAAAATACTATGATATACTGCGTGGGGGTGTGTTACCATGTACAGCTCTCCAAATCTGCATTTTCAGTAAAGTCACGCTGGCAGATTAAAATTGGGTACGGTAGAAATATTCCCTCTACAGAAATCAGCAAATAGGACAGACCACACTTTTCTGCCTGTAGTACCAGCACACGCTGTCCACGTCCCTTTGGACCACGTTATGATGCCAGAGTTATGATACAGTAACAGAAACGTACATTTTACACACACCATGTAGATGCAAACTGCTTCTCGTCCTCCATCCTGATAGTATTTGAAAACACATTCACCAGTACCCAAGAGCCATGTAACCGAGCCCCAAACCGTGTTAATCAGGCATGAAAGCTGTAGTTAGGACAACTACCTGGTTGTGTTTCTGGTGGCTCATTGTCTTCTTCCAGTATCTGGTCGGGTGTTTGTAGTGACCAGAGTGGTCAATGAAGTGGACAGGATAGGAACAACCACCTCCTGCATCAATATGCACCATTTCCTTTGGATTGTGATATTGCTCTGGACTTAGTGTCTTTGTGGAGAAGGGAGTACAGATTCGGGACTCCCCCTCAGCATCCTCCTACCATATCACTTACTCCACTGGCCCAAGAACCAATGTGGGGATTCTGCCAAACACCAGGTGTATGCATTCCAATTACACATTCAGGAACTCTAAAAATGACTACCAGGTAGGTCCATGGACCTCACAGAGCCACTGTGATTTGGACCAGGGCCAGGGTGCCATTGATTAGCTTACCCCATGAGCCCCTACTGCAATGGAGGACAGGCATGTTAATGAGTCAGCTATGTTGTATGAGCCTTAGACTGTTCCAGCCCTAAGGTTTTGTAATTCTGTGCTGTTGCAGTCAGGTCCAACTCAGACAGAAGTCGATGGAACAGAAGGAAGTTGAGTACTTTAAAAAATGGGATCCTACATGATTGGATCAGAGGCTTGGGGGAATATCTAGAAGCCTGGGGGAGTCTCTGGAGTGGTAGGGAGGAGACCACCTTGTTATTCTTGACAGAAAGAAGCAGTGGGGGACCTCTTTACCTACCACAGGGATAGCAAATGCTGGCATGGTTCCTCTAGATAGTCCCCTGCCTCTGTACCACAATCAGGGACTAATTGTCTGTGGACTGTGGGACCCTAAGGTCTTAATAAAATTAATGAGCTTTGTCTCCATAGGATGGGAGTTATGCAATCCCTCCCTCTAGCATCAGATCAACCGTTCTAATCCCTGTGCCCCTGAAACAACCTACCTTCTCCCCAGCCCGAGGGCAAATGCTGTTCACAAGCAGGAGCCTCTGACCTCTGGAGCCTCACCTTCCCTGCAGGGACGGCGGCCCAGCGCACGTGTTTATGCGCGCCCGGATTTGGTTCCGGGGGCGGCTCCGGCAGTCTGCGGTCGGGGGCGGCCTCCCGCCGCGGTGCTCCTGCTCCCCCGGCCTCGGCCCTGCGGGGTCCTCCCCGCGTCCACAGCCGCTTCGGGGCTGTTGGTTCGGCGTCTGTGAAGACCCGGCTGGAAGTTGGGCAGCGACAGCGCGGACTCCGTAGACGGCTTTGGGCAGAGTAGACATTTTCACAGAGCCGGTTCTTCCGTGAGCTCAGAGTGTCTCCCCGTCTCCGTGTGTCTCCCTCGATACCGGTCATCAGAGTCTCACGGGTGTGTGTGTGTGAGAGAGAGAGAGAGAGAGAGAGAGAGAGAACAGGTCTGCCACCTGGTCAGTATTTCATGGAGAAGGTGGGGGAGAGTAGATATTTTCACAGTGTCCGCTCTTCCCTGAGCACGGGGTGTCTTCCCGTCTCCGTGTGTCTCCCTCGATGCCTGTCATCAGGGTGTCAGAGAACAGGTCCATCACCTCCTTGGTGAAATGGATTCCAGGGTATAGTGTTCTTTCTGATGCAGGTGGAAATGCATTGTTCTCTGTACTTCTGATAGTTTGTTATGAGCACATAGAAATGCAATTGATTTTTGTATGTTGATTTTGTTTCTTGCAAATTTATCAAATTTATTAGTTCTGTTAATCTTAAACTAAAACTGCCAGTTATTTTACCAGCAAAATGGGTTTATTTGGGAATAGCAGAGACTTGCAATCGGGGACAAGCAAGCTACGGCCACATCACAGGCAAGTGCAAGAAAGAAAAGAGAGAGGGCTCCTGGGGGGCTCAGTCGGTTGGGCGACTGCCTTCGGCTCAGGTCGTGATCCTGGAGGCCCGGGATCGAATCCCGCATTGGGCTCCCTGCTCGGCGGGGGGTCTACTTCTCCCTCTCCCACTCCCCCTACTTGTGTTCCTGCTCTCTCTCTCTTTCTATGTGTCAAATAAATAAATCTTTAAAAAAAATAAAATAGGGCGCCTGGGTGGCTCAGTTGGTTGAGCGACTGCCTTCGGCTCAGGTCATGGTCCCAGGGTCCTGGGATCGAGTCCCGCATCTGGCTCCCTGCTCGGCAGGGGGTCTGCTTCTCCCTCTGACCCTCCTCCCTCTCATGCTCTCTGTCTCTCATTCTCTCTGTCTCAAATAAATAAATAAAATCTTAAAAAAAAAAGAAAGGAGAGAAACATTATTTCTTGGGAAGGTGGGGGAAGTTGGGAGGGTTGTTTTGAAGGAAAGTCCACTGGAGAAAAGCAGGGCTTCAGGTGATGGAGGGTTGTCACCTGCTGAGCTGCAGGGGTGGTGGGTTTCTTGGAGGAGGTGAAACCTGCATCTTCCCCTCTGGGGCCTGTGACTGGTGACTCTCTCCTGCGGAGGGTTGTAATGTTGGGCCTGTAACTGACAGTTGTTCCTGTAGCGACCCTGAGTGGCAGGCTCTCCCCTCCAGCCTCCCCTTCTGGCGTCCCCAGTCCACTTTCCTGAGGCTTCCCTTCATGCATTTTCACAGTTCTAACCAGTTTTTGGTGGAGCACTGTGGAAAATTGGAATTCCAAATCCCACTGCTTCCTCTGCACCCAAGACACAGGGGCCACGGACCTAATCCTCCCACGAGTCTCTTGCTACCATGTGGCCTCCTTCAAGGCCGAGTGGCCTCTCCACGGTGGGTGAACTGGATCTGGGAGGGCTTGGCCTCCATCCTGGAGTTTGATGTCGTCTCTGCTTCTGTGACCTGGTGCTGACATGGTTGTTTGGAAGAATAGTTGACTCTGTAGAGATTTCAAAGTGTGGTAAACCTGTCACAGCAGCACAAATACACTTGATCTCCACACTCAGACCCCCCAGCTGTCGTCTCCTTACTACATTTACCACTTCACATGGAGTGATTCAGTGCGTTTTACCCCAAACAGGGACAGTCTCCTGCAGAAGCACCACGTAACCCTAAATGAGGAAATCATCTCCTTTTCCACATTATAACCCAGACCACAGACCCACTTCAGCTGTCGCCACCTGCCCCACAGTCTGAAATGTCTTTCTCCATTCGGATCCAGTTTTCTTTTTCTGGAGCTGCTCCCGAGACCTGCTATTTGCACAACCCTGATGGATTGAAGGAGCACAGATGGCTCTAATCTGAGTGGCATTTTCTCTCTGGCTTCTGTCACTTGGGCTGTTTTCAGTGTCCATCCATGTTGTGACATGCATCACTCCCTCATTCATTTTTTCACTGTGACTAAACATAAATAACATTTACCACCTAAAACATTTTAGGTACACAGTTCTCTGGCCTTAGCTGAGTTCCCACAGTTGTACATCGTTCTCCAGAACTTTTTCATTCTCCCCGAGGGAGACTCTGTATGCATTAAACACCCAACTCCCCATGATTTCTCTGGAGAAGGGTCTATCCAAGTCCTTTGTCCATTTTAAAAATTGGGTTGTCTTTTTGTTGAGGAGTTGTAAAAGCTCTTTATATAATCTGGACAACAGACTCTTACTAGATACATAAGGTACAGATGTTTCCTTCCTTCTGGGGGCTGTCTTTTCACATTCAGGTTAGTAACTTCTTCTTCTTTTTTTTTTAAGATTTATTTATTTATTTGAGAGAGAGAGAATGAGAGACAGAGAGCACGAGACGGAAGAGGGCAGAGGGAGAAGCAGACCCCCTGCTGAGCAGGGAGCCCGATGCGGGACTTGATCCCGAGACTCCAGGATCATGACCTGAGCCGAAGGCAGTTGCTTAACCAACTGAGCCACCCAGGCGCCCCTAGGTTAGTAACTTCTGAAGTACCAAGATTTTAAATTTTTTTTTAACATTTGTTTTAATAGCGAGGGAGAGAGTGTGCGAGCGGTCGGGGGCAGAGGGAGAGGGAGAGAGACTCTCAAGCAGGCCCTACACTCAGCGTGGAGCCTGACATGGGGCTTGATCTCATGACCCTGAGATCATGATCTGAACCAAAATTAAGAGTCAGATGCTTAACTTACTGAGCCACCTGGACGCCCTGAAAATATTTTTAATTTTGAGGATATGATTTTATCTATTCTTTCTTTCTTTTCTTATGCTTTGGTGTCAGATCTAAAAACATTGCTAAATCCAAGGTTATGAAGATTTAGCCCCATTTATTTCTCGTAATTTTACCTCTTCCATTTAAGCCTTTACTGATTTTTAGCTAATGTTTCTATGTGGTATGAGGTAAGGGTCCAGTTTCATTCCTCTGCACATGGATAACCAGTTGTCTCCCAATGTAATGTTGTCGACCCTTGTCAAAATTCAGTGGACCATAGATGAAGGGGTTTATTTCGGCTCTCAGTTCAATCCCACTGATCTGTATGCATACCTTGTTTTAAAAAAAAATATTTTATTTATTGAAAATATTTTAATTTAAACTCAATTAATTAACACAATGTATTCTCTGTTTCAGGGTGTATGCATACCTTTACGACAATAGCACAACTTTTGACTTATTGTTGGCTTTGTATTAAGATTTGGACTTTGGAAGTATGATCTTAACCTTTGAACTTCTTTTTCAAGATTGTTCTGGCTATCTTGTGGTCCTTTGAAATTCCATATGACTGTTAGGATTAGCTTGTGCAATTCTTCCCAAAGGCCTTTGTGAATTTCCTTCGGAACACATTGAATTTCCACATGGCATTGTGTACTATTGCCATCTTATCAATAGTATGTCTTTTCATCACCATGGGGTGTCCTCAGAGTTATTCTTTCAGCAATGTTTTGTAACTTCCAGTGGACAGGACTTGCACCTTGATTATATCTATCCGTAAGTATTTGGTCAATGTTGATGTTCCCTAAAATGGAATGGTTTTCTTGAATTCCTTTTTGGATGATTCATTGCTAGTGTATACAAGTAAGAGAGATTTTTGTGTATTGATATTTTGCTCTGTAACTTTGCTGAATTAGGTAACTGGCGGTAATGATTTTTTGTTGATTCTTTTAAGAAGCTCTCTGTATAAGATGATGTCATCTCTGGTCTCCAAATAGATCTAGTTCTACTGTTTCCTTTCACATATGGATGCCTTATTTCTTGCCTTATTGTTTTGGGTAGAACTTTCAGTACAATACTGGGCAATGAGTGAAAGCCAGAATGATGGACTTGTTTGTGAGTTCAGAGTAGAGCTGTTAGTCCTCAAAATTGAGCATGATGTTTGATTAGGGTTAGGGTTAGGGGTTAGGGTTAAGGGTTAGAGGTTAGGATTAGGGTCTCCCTGTCCTCTGCTGTATAGAGACCATTCTCGTCCGGTAACCAGATTGATCATTTCAGAACATAACCTTTGAGCCTCTCTGCGATCCGCTCCCCACCTGTCTGTCCTCTCCAGCCTCACCTCTCCCACCGCAGCCCCCCCCTCTGTGGGCCACCCAGCTGTGTGGTTTTCCCACATGTGCCTTGGGCCTGACTCCAATCCTTTACATTCTCTGTGCCCTCTGCCAGGAGCACTCTTCTCTCCCCTTGCATCATGTCTGGCTTGTTCTCCCATTGGCTGGGCCTCTACTTGCCCCCTGGTGACCTGACTCATGTCTGCTGGGTGTGTGTGCTTGCCCCCTATTTAAATGTAGTACCTGCCTTCCCTGTGTGAGCGATTTACTAACCTGCGAGGTATGGGGGCAGGCACAGGGAAGTAGTCTTAGTGCCTGTGTAAAAAAATCAGTCTCAGGGTGCTTGGGTGGCTCAGTCATTAAGCGTCTGCCTTCGGCTCAGGTCGTGATCCCAGGGGCCTGGGATCAAGTCCCATGTCAGGCTCCTTGCTCAACGGGGAGCCTGCTTCTCCCTCTCCCACTCTCCCTCCTTGTGTTTCCTCTCTAGCTATCTCTTTCTCTGTCAAATAAAGTCTTTAAAAAAATCAGTCTCAGAGGGGCTCACAACCCTTGCTGACAATGGGGGAGCTGCTGTCCCCATAGTGAGGGGCAGGTAGTCCCCTCAAAGGGGGACCAGTCATGTGAGGAAGTTGGACAAGACTTCCAACTTCTTGGGGCCGGGGAGATGTAGACCTGGAACCAGAAGCTACACCCTTGGATTCAAGGCTGGGGTCTAAGCAAGCCCCCTTTTCTTCCAGGGGTCATCTTTCCCCTTCCCTGTCCACAGGCTGAACCTGATTCCTGAACTGGGGAGTTCGAGCGTGACCCCTCCTAGGAATACCAGTGGTTTACTGATGGACCTTGTCATCCAGAGGCCCAGTAGCCTTCAAGGGAGGACCCTATAGGGGGTGGAGACAGCTCTGTTGGGGACCAGCGACAGCCCACTCAAGGTAAAGTGGAGCAGGTGGCCGGCCCTGCTGATTCTACCCAGTCTGTAGGGCATAGAAACAGGTGCTGGGCCCAAAGGTGCTCAACTCATGGTAGGTGGGGACAGAACCTGCAGGGGTTCAGCCAGGGGAGGGCACCTGCAGGGTTCGCATGGGAGCTCAGGACAGGGGGGTGTTCCTGGCTCCAGCATGCTGAGAGTGGGGCTGCATGGGTTTCCAGCCTCCTACGCCTCAGGCTCCCCTGTGTAAGATGGGGTACTGATGGCCCCTATCTCTGGGAGCAGAAGGTAGGGAGGCCCTGCCGGTGGACTTGCTCAGGACAGGCCAGGGTGGCTGTTGTTTAAAGCAGCACAGGGCCTGTCCCCATGAAGAGGGTGCACACGTCCATGACCCCCAGCTCTGGGGTCCTGCTGCCAGCCTCTGGCAGTGACCCTCTTCCTGCCCTGTCCCATGCCCCTGTGGATACGGGGTCTTCCTGGAGCTGTTCCTGCAGAATCACTTCATGGTGGACACAGGGTCATCTACTATGTCTTCACCGACCAGCTGGTTGCTGTGTCCCGTGTGCCCCTCCAGGAGCACTGAAGGGTGGTGGTTCTTGAGGTCCGCGGTGCCCCACGCTGGCAGGATGTGTCCATGCAGCACATGGCGATCATGAGCTGCTTCTATGAGGAGTGCTTCCTCTATGAGGTGGATGACATGGTGTGCGGGGATGTGGACATGAAGTTCTGTGACCACGTGGGCATGGAGATCCTGTCCCCCCTCTTTGGCACCGTGCACCCCGGTTTCTACTGGGTGGCCCGTGAGGACTTAAGCTATGAGCGCTGGTCCCAGTCCCAGGCCCACATCCCCAAGGACCAGGGTGACTTCTACTACATGGGGGCCTTTTTGGGGGGTTGTGGCAGAGGTTCACCGACTGACCTCAGCCTGTCACCAGGTGATGGTGGTCAACTGGGCCAATGGGATCGAGGCCATGTGGTACGATAAGAGCCACCTGAACAGGTACCTGCTGGACCACAAGCCATGTGGCTTCCTCCCACTGTGGCGCACGTGGCTCCAGCTCCCGAGCTCCTGGCGAAGGCCCCGCAGCAGGACATGGAAATGCCTCGAGCTCTGCAGCGGGCTTTGGGTCTGTAGCTGCTTCTACAGCCATGTCAACTCTGCAGCGGTGACCCGCCCCGGGGCAGAGGCCAGTTCTCCGTCTCGAGATGGTGCCGAAGCAGCAGGAGGAGAGAAGATCACCACCCTGCCAGGGGGATCACCCTGTGCTGATCCCCACAGCCCGTCCCTGTGCCTTGTCAGAGGAAACCGGCCTCCCCCAGCAGCGCTGAGCTGCCTCGAGACCTGGCTCTCGTTCTCGGGCTGCCTCTCACTCTGCCAGTGGTGCTGGATCGGGTGGGAAAACTGGTGTGGAGGAGGCTCTGCTCTGGAATTCACCCCGGAGCTGCTTTTGCCTCTGAAGGGGGACCGCGGGTGGGCGCTGGAGGGGCTCTAGTGTGCGGGGCCCTGGCTCAGGCTCTCGAGCTGCTTCCACGGCTGGCTCGAGTCAGCGCCGGGGCACGTTCCGGTGCGTCAGATGGTTCGAGATCTTAGCTGCCCCACGGCTCGTGCAAGGTCTCGTGCTCGAGATACTCTAGCTCTGTACCGCCCACTTGCTGATGGTGGGTGAGATGCTGACCCACCGGTTAGGCTGGGAGCTCTGAGGGCAGGGAGGGTGTCTGGGGGTCCCCTCTGCGTTCCAGCGAACAGACACAGGTGTGGATGATGCACGCGTGAAAGAAAGCGCGAACACAAGAGTCTGTGGCCCAGACCTCTCATCTGTAACAACATCCCCCGCATCCCGGGGCGGCTGGGGGATCCCACCGATTCACTAAACTGTGAAGTGCTACCACCTCCCAGGCACTGTTCTGGGGGTTGGGGACCCAGCGCTGAGGAAGCACGGTCCCTGCTCGCATGGGGCTGGCCGGAGCAGAGGTCCAACGAGGACTTCAGGTCCCCGGCAAGTGTCTCTGCTCAGCTGGGGGCAGCAGCTGGGAGCAGCGGGTCAGGCCCTTGTCCCCGTCTGGCAGCTCAGGACCGATCCGCGTGGGGCGCGTGGTGAAGGGGATGCAGAATTCTTGGTCTGAATCCCCCCGTAGCCATTACCCCCATGTAGCCGGTCCCGTCACCGTCCCAAGTTTTGTCATCCATGAAGTGGGCAGGGGAGGAAAGCCGTTCGTGGGTTCAAGAGCCCTATCCAAGTGCGGAACCGGGTCTAGATCATCTCTGGAGGGGGATTCAGCTCCAGCACCTGCCCCAGAGCTCCAGCCAGGTCCTCCACCGATGCGTGCCGCAGCTCCTGAGACTGGGGCAGCTGCAGCTTCGGCTCGCGCGCCAGCTCTGGGATCAGAGCCCGGTTTGGAGCTTGAGCAGCTCCAGCACCAGCTAGGGAACACGCCAGCCAAGGGCCAGCACCTTCACCGTCACACGCTCGCCATCGTGCATGAGGTCAGGAGAGGGGCTGGGGGCGGGAGGGTCCCTGCTGGGCAGGTCACCCCGGGTACCTTGGTCACGCCACTCAGAGCTCCCCCTCCCCACCCCTCTCACAGGTCACAGCCCCAGGGATCCCCACCCCTGCTTCCCAAACAAGGCTCAAGGTGGACAAGCAGACCTGGGATGTTGGAAGTTGAGGCATGTACCTTCAACACTGTGTACGTGTTGACCCAGAAACTCCACTTTATGGATTCTGTTGCAAATAGAGTTTGATGGACACGGTGTTCCCTTCAACACGGTGGGAGTGAGCTGCCCACGCTAGGTGATGGGTGCACCTGTGGCCTGGGTTGGGTGCTGCTCACTGTTTTCCCAGACAGGGGTGCCCGTCACCCTTCTCTCCCGGGGACCTCCGTTTCCTCACGTTCTCGCCAGGTCTGCTGGTCCCCAGACCAGACACCTGGCAGTCTGAGGGTGACCAGTGCTGCCTCCATAGTGTTTCCTTTGCCAGAGTCCTTCCCCGGGAGCTCCTGCATCTCTGACTGGCCCCATGCCTGTCCCCCTCCCCTTGGACTTGCATGCATTTCGTCTCTGTCCCTGTGGAACCCAGTGACTTGGAGCATGGTTTGGACCAGGGGCATGGGAAACCTTTCTGTGGCCTTGGGTTGTGAGCAATTCTTTGGCCCTTTGGGGTGTGTCTTCCAGCTTTCTGCATTTCCCTGGTTTCTCTGTGGGTCACAGGAGGGTCAAGCCCTTTCCTGTCTGGGGTCAGGCTGAGGTGTCCCAGCAGGAACAGGGGTCTCCGCCCCGAGATTGTGTCCATATTTTCCAAAGGGGGCTCTAGGGTTCCATCTCATCTGTAATCCATCGGGGATTTCAACATCCAATAAGGGAAATTCTATGTCAAGTCAACCCAGAAAGGGAGTCCCCTTTGAAAATAGGGGGGCAGACACAAAGGCCCATACTGTGTGATTCCACGTACAGGAAACCTCCAGAACAGGTAAAGGAACAGAGAGAGGAAGCAGCTTAGGGGTTTCCAGGGAGGCCTTCTGGTTCAGGGACTCCTTTGGGGAAGCAGATATTCCACAGCCATGTTCTGTGGTGTGGTGGCCCAGCATTGGGAATGTACTTGATGCTCAGGACTTGTTCAACTGAAAACAATGAATTTTATTTAAAATAAATAATAAACAGCGTATAGGACATGGAAGGAGAATAGAACAGTTAATACGAACCAGAGAGAAAGAACATAGGGGGAGGGGATGAAATAATTTGGTGGGGCATCGGGGTCGGGTGATGGAGCTAAGGGTAATGGTACAAGGAGCTCTCCCCGTGAGGATGTGGGCTCTGGATGTGGTTCTGGGAGCCCTGCAGGAGCAGGAGGAGGGGCAGGGCCAGTTGCAAGAGCAGGGCCAGATGCAAGAGCAGGGCCAGTGGCAGGATCCACGGTAAGAGCTGGGTCAGGGGCAAGTACAGGAGCACAGGCAGGGCCTCGGGAAGGGGCAGCGGACCTGGAAAGCAGGGGAAGGGGCATCGGCTCTGGCAGGGGCAGGGGCAGGAAGAGGGACGCCGGCAGGGGAAGTGGCATCGGCTCTGGCAGGGGCAGGAACAGGGACACAGGCAGGGGAAGGGGCATCAGCTCTGGCAAGGGCAGGGGCAAAAACAGGGACACTGGCAGGGGAAGAGGCATCAGCTCTGGCAGGGGCAGGGGCAGGAAAAGGGACGCAGGCAGTGGAAGGGGCATCAGATCTGGCAGTGGCAGGAACAGGGACACTGGCAGGGGAAGGGGCATCGGCTCTGGCAGGGGCAGGGGCAGGAACAGGGACGCAGGCAGGGGAAGGGGCTTCGGCTCTGGCAGGGGCAGGGGCAGGAACAGGGACGCAGGGTGGGGAAGGGGCATCGGGCCCGGCAGAGGCAGGGGCAGGAACAGGGATGCAGGCAGGGGAAGGGGCATCGGCTCTGGCAGGTGCAGGTGTAGGAACAGGGACGCAGGCAAGTGAACGGGCATCAGCTGTGGCAGGGGCCGGAACAGGGACACAGGCAGAGGAAGGGACAGGTGCCGGGGAAGGGGGTGTGTCAGGGGCAGGAATGGGCGCACACGCAGGGGCAGGGAAACGGGTAGGGAAAGGTGAAGGAGCTGGGTCAGAGGCAAGGATAGGAGCACAGGGAGGGGCTGGGGAAGGGACAGTTGCAGGGGCAGAAGCCGAGTCAAGGGCAAGAACAGGAATACAGGCAGGGGCAGGAGAAGGGGCAGGATCCAGGGCAGGAGCTGGGTCCGGGGCAAGAACAGGAACACAGGTAGGGGAAGGGGCAGGTGCAGGGGCAGGAGGTGGGTCAGGGACCGGAACAGGACCACAGGCAGGGGCAGGGGCAGAACCCGGGTCAGGGGCAAGAATAGGAACACAGGCAGTGGCAAGGGAAGGGACTGGATCCAGGGCAGGAGCTGGGTCAGGGACAAGAAGAGGAACACAGGTAGGGGAAGGGGCAGGTGCAGGGGCAGGAGCTGGGTCAGGGTCAGGATCCGGATCAGGGGCAAGAACAGGTACACAGGTAAGGGAAGGGGCTGGTGCCGTGTCAGGAGCTGGGTCAGGGGCAAGAACAGGTGCACAGGCAGGTGCTGGGGAAGGGGCAAGTGCAGGGGCAGGAGGTGGTTCAGAAGAAGGGACATTGGCTCTAGCAGGGGCAGGGACAGGAGTTGGGGCAGGGGCCGGAACAGGAGCACAAGCCGGGGAAGGGGAGGGGGCAGGTGCAAGGGGAGGGACAGCGTCTGCCGCATTGGCACGTACAGGAACCAGGGCAGTATCTGGGTCAGGGGCAAGAACCGGGGCACTGGCAGGGGTAGGGATGGGTCAGGATGCAGGGCAGGAGCTGGGTCGGGGGCAGGAGCAGGGCCACGGTTCGGGGCAGGCGCAGGGGCGGTGGCTCTGCCAGGGGCAGGAACAGGGACACTGGCAGGGGAAGGGGCATCAGCTCTGGCAGGGGCAGGGGCAGGAGAAGGGGCAGGATCCAGGCAGGAGCTGGGTCGGGGGCAGGAGCAGGGTCACAGTTCGGGGTAGGCGCAGGGGCGGCGGGTCTGGCAGGCACAGGGGCAGGCACAGGGGCAGGCTCTCCGGAGGCAGGTTGTCCAGCAGGCCCTTCCTGGCCCCCGTCAGGCTCTCTGTGGGCGGGTGCTGGGTCACCTGCCGGCTCCTGGTCTCCTGTTGAAGTCGCAGCCACCACCCCTCCATCCAGAGCTGCCGATGGAGTTGGAACCGGCTCTAGCTCCTCAGGTGGTTGAGCAGCTGTGAAAGGAGAAAAGCTCACCCCGAGCCTGCTCTCCGTGGAGACAGAACCCAGCCCAGGGCCTCCCAGAGAAGCCGCAGCCAGGAAGGAGCCCTCCCCGGGGCGTCTCCCCTACCGCAGTCCACCCGCTGGGCGCTCTGAGCCCAGTCGTTGCTCCAGGCCCCACACCAGGCTCTGGGGGCTCCTCCCTGTGGGGCCAGCCCCCACCCTTCCGCACACACCCACAGGCACCCAGCCCCGGGCTTCTCAGCCTCAGGCTCGGCCTCCGTGGGCTCCGGCTCCTGGAGCACAATGCAGTCAATGACCACCAGGGACAGTGGTCTGGGTGGTGTCGGAGGCCTCTCCCCGCAATCCCCAGCACCTGCTCCAGGGGAGACCTGTGGGGTCACGCTCCGGATCCGGGACATGGAGTGGGTGTCTGCCAGCCTCGTGCCGATCTCATCGGAGGTCTGCAAAGACAGGGACGGGTAGCCGGCCCGGAGGCATCCCAGTCCTGCCCGGCCCACCTCCCTCTCCCCTGCCCAGTCGCCCAGGTGCTCCCAGATCAGACACACACCTGTGGGTGCACAGCCCTGCACGCGGGACAATGACCCATCCCTGCAGGGCGATCGAGAGAAACCCTGGGCAGAAGCTCACAGCCCCCCACACCCTGTCCCACCCAGCCAGCCTTGACCTTGAACATGACCTGCCCACGGGTTATCTGACCCCGCATCAGCCTGCTCTTGAATGGCGTTGGCCCACCCCACATGACCCCTCTTCACACACACACACACACGGAGGGGAGGGGACCTGGGGCTGCACAGGTGGATTAGACCCTGTGGGGCTGGGTGGCCGGCTCTGGGCCTCCTGGTGTCACCTTTCGGGCCTTCCGGCCAAACGGCCAGAGGCGGTGGGGAGCCCTGATCGGACATCCCCAGCGGGGGCCAGCGTTTGCAGGGCGGGCTTTCTTCAGCCTGCAGCATCCAGACTTCGGGAGGCAACAAGCCCACATGTTCATGG
>NW_023270052.1:0-72670 GCF_011800145.1 Mirounga leonina
TCAATAGATGCAGAAAAAGCTTTTGACAAAGTACAGCATCCTTTCTTGATCAAAACTCTTCAGAGTATAGGGATAGAGGGTACATACCTCAATATCATAAAAGCCATCTATGAAAAACCTACAGAGAATATCATTCTCAATGGGGACAAACTGAGAGCTTTCCCCCTAAGGTCAGGAACGTGGAAAGGAGGTCCAATATCACCACTGCTATTCAACATAATATTGGAACTCCTAGGCAGAGCAATCAGACACCAAAAGGAATCAAAGACATCCAAATCAGCAAAAAATAAGTCAAACTCTCACTCTTTGCAGATGATACGATAATTTATGTGGAAAACACCAAAGAATCCACCCCAAAACCGCTAGAACTCGTACAGGAATTCAGCAAAGTGGCAGGATATAAAATCAATGCACAGAAGTCAGTGGTATTCCTATACACCAACAAAAAGTCAGAAGAAGAGAAATAAGGAGTCGATCTCATTTACAATTGCACCCAATACCATAAGATACCTAGGAATAAATTTAACCAAAGAGGCAAAGGATTTGTATCCAGAAAACTATAAAATACTCATCAAAGAAATTGAGGAAGACACGAAGAAATGGAAAAACTTCCCATGCTCATGGATAAGAAGAACAAATATGAAGATTTCAAGGCTACCTAGAGCAATCTACACATTTAATGCAATCCCCATCAAAATACAATCCACTTTGTTCAAAGAAATGGAACAAATAATCCTAAAATTTGTATGGAACCAGAAAAGACCCCGCATAGCCAGAGGAATGTTGATAAAGAAAAGCAAAGCTGGTGGCATCACAATTCCGGACTTCCTGCTCTATTACAAAGCTGTCATCATCAAGACAGTATGGTACTGGCACAAAAACAGACACATAGATCAGTGGAACAGAATAGAGAGCCCAGAAATGGACCCTCAACTCTAGGGTCAACTCATCTTTGACAAAGCAGGAAAGAATGTCCAATGGAAAAAAGACAGTTTCTTCAACAAATGGTGTTGGGAAAATTGGACATCACATGCAGAAGAATGAAACTGGACCATTTCCTTACACCACACACAAAAATAGACCCCAAATGGTTGAAGGACTTGAATGTGAGACAGCAATCCATCAAAATCCTAAAGGAGGACACAGGCAGCAACCTCTTCGCCCTCAGCCACAGCAACTTCTTCATAGAAACATCGACAAAGGCAAGGGAAGCAAGGGCAAAAATGAACTATTGGGACTTCATCAAGATAAAAACCTTTTGCACAACAAAAGAAAGAGTCAACAAAACCAAAAGACAACTGAAAGAATGGGAGAAGATATTTGCAAATGACATATCAGATAAAGGACTGGTATCCAAAATCTATAAAGAACTCATCAAACTCAACACCCAAAGAACAAAGAATCCAATCAAGAAATGGGCAGAAGACATGAACAGACATTTTATCAAAGAAGACATCCAAATGGCCAAAATACACATGAAAAGTGACCAACATCGCTTGGCATCAGGGAAATCAAATTAAAACCTCAATGAGATACCAACTCACACCAGTCAGAATGGCTAAAATTAACAAGTCAGGAAATGACAGATGTTGGTGAGGATGCGGAGAAAGGGGAACCCTCCTACACTGTTGGGAATGCAAGCTGGTGCAGCCACTCTGGAAAACAGTATGGAGATTCCTCAAAAAGTTGAAAATAGAGCTACCATAGGATCCAGCAACTGCTCTACTGGTTATTTACCACAAAGATACAAAAGTAGGGATCAGAAAGGGTACGTGCACCCCGATGTTTATAGCCGCAATGTCCAGAATAGCCAAACTATGGAAAGAGCCAAGATATCCATCGACAGGTTAATGGATAAAGAAGAAGTGGTGTATATATGTATATATATATACATATACATATACATATATATATATACATATATATATATATATATACATATATATATACACATATACACATATATATACATATATACATATATATACATATATGCAATGGAATATTATGCTGCCATCAAAAGGAATGAGATCTTGCCATTTGCAACGACGAGGATGAAACTAGAGGGTATTATGCTGAGCGAAATAAGTCAAACAGAGAAACACATGTATAATATGACCTCACTGATATGAGGAATTCTTAATCTCAGGACCAAACTGAGGTTTGCGGGAGTGCGGTGTGGGGTGGGAGGGATGGGGTGACAGGGTGATAGACACTGGGGAGAGTATGTGCTCTGGTAAGTGCTGTGAATTGTGCAAACTGTTGTATCACAGATCTGTACCTCTGAAACAAATAATGCAATATATGTTGAGAAAAAAAAAAAAGAAGGAGAAGAATATAGCAGGAGGCGAAAAATAAAGGGGGCGGAAATGGAGGGGTAGACGAATCATGAGAGGAAGGACTCTGAAAAACAAACTGAGGGTTCTGGAGGGGTAGGGTTGGGAGGATGGGTTAGCCTGGTGATGGGTATTAAAGAGGGCACGTTCTGCATTGAGCACTGGGTGTTATGTAAAAACAATGAATCATGGAACACTACATCTAAATCTAATGATGTAATGTATGGGGATTATCATAACAACAAAAAATTAAAATTAAAAAACAAACAACAACAGTCTTAATGGATTAGTGCTCACTCTACTGTATTTTAACTTAAACACCTTTTTAAAGAGCATGTTCAAAAACAGTGACATTCTGCATTATAACTAACCCTTAAGTAAGAGCACCTGACAGCATTATTTCTCACAATTCGTTTATTCTAAATTCCCCTGGTAATCTGTATAGCCATCCTTACCAGTTGGCTTTATTCAGAGGAAAATAAACTGCATCTATTGAAAGGATTGCAATGTCCGCAATAGCCAAAGTGTGGAAAGAGCCGAGATGCCCTTCAACAGATGAATGGATAAAGAAGATGTGGTTCATATATACATTAGAATATTAATCAGCCATCAGGTAGAATGAATACCCACCATTTGCATCAGCATGAATGGATCTGGAGGGGATTATGCAAAGTGAAATCCTCAAGCAGAGAAAGACAATTAGCCTATGGTTTCACTCAAATATGGAATATAGAAATAGCACAGAGGACCACAGGGGAAGGGAGAGAACACTGAATGGGAAGAAGTCAGAGAAAGAGAAAACCACGAAAGACTCTGGAATCTGGGAACCAAGCTGACAGTTACGGAAGGGAGGGGGGAGGGAGGATGGGGTAGCTAGGTGATGGGTATTGAGGAGGGCACATGTTATGATGAGCACTGGTTTTTATATGCCCCAATGAATCACTGAACCCTAATCAAAAACGTATGGTGTAATATATGCTGGCTAACTGAAAATAATAAAAAAAAATAATAATAATTTAAAAATAAAAGCAGGTTCTGTAACTAGTAAGAAAAAAAAAGGAAAAAAAAAAAGGAAAGGATTATATTATTTTTATCTTCTAGTAAAATGGTTTATAGTTTGTTTCTTATAATGTCCTTGTCTGAGTTCATTTTCAGCGTATGTAAATGATATATTCCAATTTCTGGAATATTCAAATTATCTATTCCAACTTCTGGAATAGATAAGAAGAATTAACATTAACTGCTCTTTAAATATCTAGAAGAGTTTGCCAGTGAAATTATTTGCTTCTGGCTTTTTGTGTGTTGGGAACTGTTTGATTACTGCTTCAACCTCACTTTTTAAACTTAATTTTATTATGTTATGTTAGTCACCATGCAATACATCATTAGTTTTTGATGTGGTATTCCATGATACATTGTTTCATAAAACACCCAGTGCTCCACGCAGTATGTGCCCTCCTTAATAGCAGTCACCAAGCTAAACCATCCCCCCACCCCTCTCCCCTCTGAATCCTTCAGTTTGTTTCTCAGGGTCCATAGTCTCTCAAGTTCATCTCTCCCTCCGATTCCCCCCCACCTTCATTTTTGCCTTCCTTCTCCTTCTACCTCCATGCTGTTCCTTATATTTCTTACTGTTACTTTAATTGGTATTGCGGACTTTGCTGCTATGAGTTTTGGGGTGCATATGGACCCTCTTTTCACTACATCTGTGTCTTTGGAGAAAATATCCAGGAGTGAAATTGCTGGGTCAGCATAACTCTATATTTAATTTTTTGAAGCACCTCCACACTGTTTTCCAAATTGGCTGTACCAACTTGCATTCCCACCAACGGTGTAAGAAGGTTCCCCTTTCTCCAAAACCTCTCAAACATTTTTTGTGTCTTTCCCTGTCCATTTTTGCCATTCTAACTCGTGTATGGTAGTATCTCAGCATGGTTTTGATTTGATTTTCCCTGATGGCTAGTGATGATGAACATTTTTCATGTGTCTGTGAGCCATTAGTATGTCATCCTCAGAGAAGTGTCTGTTCATGTCTTCTGCCCATTTCTTGACTTGAGTATTTGTTGTTTGGGTGTTGAGTTTGAGAATTTCTTTATAGATCTTGGATACCAGCCCTTTCTCTGTAGTGTCATTTGCAAATATCTTCTCCCATTCCGTGGGTCGCTTCTCTGTTTTGTTGACTGTTTCCTTGGCTGTGCAGAAGCTTTTTTCTTGATGAAGTCCCAAAAGTTCATTTTTGCTTTTGTTTCACCAGTATTTAGAGATGAATCTTGAAAGAAGTTGCTGTGGCTGATGTCAAACATGTTCCTGTCTAGGTTCTCCTCTAGGATTTTGATGGATTCCTGTCTCACATTGAGGTCTTTCATCCACTTTGAGTTTATCTTCGTGTATGATATTAGAGAAAGGTCGAGTTTCATTCTTCTGCAGGTCGCTGTCCAATTTCCCCAGCACCATTTATTGAAGAAACTGTCTTTTATCCATCGCATATTTTTTGCTGCTTTGTCAAAGATTATTTTACCATTGATTTGAGGGTCCATATCTGGGCTCTCCATCTGTTCCATTGGTCTAGATGTCTGTTTTTGTGCCAGTACCATGCTGTCTTGGTGATCACAGCTTTGTAACATAGCTTGAAAGTGGGCAACATGTTGCCCCCATTTGTATTTCTTTTTCAGCATTTCCTTGGCGATCCGGGTTTTTTTCTGATTCCAAACAAATTTTAAGATTGTGTGTTCCAGCACTTTGAAAAATGTCATGGATGTCAATTTTGATCGGGATGGCACTGAAGGTACAGATTGCTCTGGGTAACTTAGATATTTTTAATAATGTTTATTGTTCTGATCCATAAGCATCGAAAGTTTTGGCATCTTTTTGTGTCTTCTTATTTTTCTTTCATGCGTGTTCTCTAGTAACTAGAGTATAGGCCCTTTACCTCTTTGGTTAGGTTTATTCTGAGATATCTTATGGTTTTTGGTGCTATTGTACATGGAATCGTTTTTAGAATTTCTCTTTCTACAGTTGCATTGTTAGTGTATAGGAAATCAACTGATTTCTGTGCATAAATTTTGTATCCTGCCACATTACTGAATTGCTGAGTTCTAGTAATTTGGGATAGGAGTCTTTTGGGTTTCTACATAAAGTATCCTGTCATCTGTGAAAAGACAGTTTGACTTCTTCTTTGCCAATTTGAATACACTTTATTTCTTTTTGTTGTCTGATTGCAGTTGCTAGGACTTCCCCTACTTTGTTGAACAATAGTGGTGAGAGTGGGCATCGTTGTTCTTTTCCTGATCTAAAGGGAAGGGTTCTCAACATTTCCCCATTGACGAGGATATTCACTGTGTATTTTCCCTATATCTATTTTATGAATGAGGAGTGTTCCCTCTATCCCTATACTCTGAAGGGTTTTAATCAGGAAGAGATGCTGTATTTTCTGAAATGCTTTTTCTGCATCAGTTGAGAAGAACCTATGATTCTTCTCTCTTCTCTTATTAATGTGTTCCATCACGGCAGTTGGTTTGCCAATGTTGAAACACGCTGGCATCACGGGGATAAATCTTACTTGGTCATGGTGGATGATCCTTTCAATGTATTGTTGGATCCTATTAGCTAGGCATTTGTTGAGGATTTTGGATCCATATTCATCAGGGATATCGGTCTGAAATTCTCCTTTCTATAGGTGTTTTTGCCTGGTGTTGGGGATGAAGGTAATGCTGGCCTCATTGAATGAGTCTGGATGGTTTCCTTCTGCTTCTATGTTTTGAAACAGCTTCAGGAGAATAGGTATAATTTCTTCGTTGAATGTTTGCTACAATCCGCCAGGGAATCCATCAGGCCGTGGACTCTTGTTTTTTGGGAGGTTTATGATCACTGTTTCAATCTCGTTACTGGTTATTGGCCTATTCAGTTTGTCAATTTCTTCTTGTTTCATTCTTGACACCTTATAGGTTTCCGGGAAGGCCTCCATTTCATCCAGATTGCTCAGTTTATTGCCATATAGTTATGATAAGAATTTCTAATAATTGTTTCTATTTCCTTGGTGTTTGTCGTGATCTCTGCCCTTTCATTCATAATTTTATTAATTTGGGTCCTTTCTCTTTTCTTTTGGATACATCTGGCCAGAGGTTTATCAATCTTATTACTTCTTTCAAAGAACCTGCTTCTGGTTTCATTGATCTCATATACTGCATTTCTGGTTTCTAATTAATTGATCTCTGATCTAATTTTAAGTATTTCTCTTCTAATGCGTGGCTTAGGCCTCGTTTGTTGTTTTTCTCTAGTTCTTCAAGGTGAAGAATTAGTTGGTGAATTCAGGGTATTTCTATTATTTTGAGTGAGGCTTCGATGGCTACTTTTTCCCCTTTAGTACGGTCTTGCAGTATCCCATAGGTTTTGGTCCAATGTGTTTTCATTCTCTTTGGTTACCATGAATTGTTTCAGTTCTTTGTTTTCTTGGTTGACCAAAACATTCTTGAGCAGAGTGGTCTTTACCTTCCAAGTCCTTGTATTTCTTCCAATTTTTCTTTCTTATGATTGAGTACCAGTTTTAAAGCATTATGGTCTGAGAATATGCAGGGAATAATCTCAATTGTTTGGTATGGGTTGAGACCTGATGTGTTACCCAGTATGTGGTCTATTCTGGAGAAAGTTCCATATGTGCTCGAGAAGAATGAGTATTCTGTTGGTTTAGGGAGGAATGCTCTGTATATATCTATGAGGTCAATCTGGTGCAGTGTGTCATTTAAAGCTCTTGTTTCTTTGTTGATTTTCTGCTTAGATGACCTTTCTAAAGCTGACAGTGGAGTTTGAGGTCTCCTACAATTAACATATTGTTATCAATATGACTCTTTATGTTGGTTAACAGTTGGCTTATATAGATGGCTACTCCCATTTTGGCGGCATAGATGTTTACAATTGTTAGATCTTGTTGCATAGACCCTTTAGGAATGACATAGTGTCCTTCTGTGTCTCTAACTACACTCTTTAGTTTGAAATCTAATTTGTCTGATATGAGAATTGTTACCCCAACTTTCTTTTCTTGGAAGAAAAGATGGATCTCCATCCCTTCACTTTCAGTGTGGATGTATCTTTAGGTTGCCAATGAGTCTCTTGTAGACAGAATGTGGATGGGTCCCATCTTTTTATCCAGTTTGCATCCCTGTGCCATTTTATGGGAGCATTTAGGCCGTTCATGTGGACAGTGGTTATTGAAAGATGAGAATTTGTTGTCGTCATGTTGCCTGTGAAGACCTTGTTCTTATGGATTGTCCCTGTAAATTTCTGTTTTATATCAATCTTGGGGTTTTTCTCGTTTTACAGAATGCCCCTTAATATTTCTTGCAGGGCTGGCTTAGTGGTCACATATTCTTTCACTTTCTACATGTCTTGGAAGCTATGCATCTTCACATCCATTCTAAATGACAGCTTTCCCAGGTAAAGTATTCTTGGCTACATGTTCTTCTCATTTAGTATCCTGAAAATGTGTTGCCAGCCCTTTTTGGCTTGCCAGGTTTCTGTGGATAGGTCTGATGTTATTCTGATATTCTTCTCTCTGTATGTAATGAATCTCTTCCCCCTAAGTGCCCTTAAGATGGTTTCCTTGGTTCTAAGATTTGCAAGATTTACTATTACATGCTGGGGTGTTGGCCTGTTTTTCTTGATCTTTGGAGGAGTCCTTTCTGCCTCTATGACACGAATGTTTGTTTAATTCCCCAGATTAGGGAAGTTCTCAGCTACAAATTGCTCAAGTATATCTTCTTGTCCTCTCTCTCTCCACCTCCTCCGGGATTCTAATAATTGTGACATTGGAAGGCTTCATGGTGTCACTTATTTCTCTGATTCTATTTTCATGGGTTCTGAGTTCTTTTTCCCTGCCCTCCTCTTTTCCCTTTTTATGTATTAACTTGTCTTCCACGTTGCTAATTCATTCTTCTGCCTCACTTACCCTAGCTGTTAAATTATCTAGATTAGATTGGATCTCACTGATAGCATTTTGAAGTTCTGCCCGTCCAGTTTTCATTTCTGCCCTTAGAGACACTATGTTGCCATTAATTGATTTCTCCATGCTATCTATTGTCTTCACAATTGCTAGTCTGAATTCCATCTCTGAAATCTTGGTTATATCTGAATCCATTTGTAACACTGTGGCATAAGTCAAAATCTCTGAGTCTCTCCTACTTTGGGTGCTCCTCCTTCTAGTCATTCTGTTGAGTGGTGTTTGAGGGAATGTACAGAGTCCCAATTACTGACCACAACCCAAGCAAGATGCACCTTTTTTATTGCGTTTTGGGTTACTGGCCTCTTATTTTCTCATGCTGTCTTTAGGGGGAGAGGCCTCCCACACAGTTACACAGTCAACAGTGTTTGTGCAGAGATTCCCTGCCCCCTGTGGCAGGGAATGGGCTCCGAGAAAACCGGTTTTGGGGGGCTTTTGTTCTCTGACAGCTTTCCACATCTCTGCATCTCTTCCAAGATTCAGAGTAGAAGAGACCGTTTCCAACTCTCTGTCTCAGAGCAGAGAGATGGCAGTCTGTTCTTCAGTGAGCTCTCCAGGCCACACTCCTTTCATTTCTGTCTGTGCTGCTATAAACTTCAGCATCCTGAGGGTTTTGTGGCCCTCAGCAGTGCTCACAGTCCTCTAGGTTGGGTATGTCTCTGCTTGTGCTTCTAAAACCACCTGCTGCTCCCATTTCACTCACATGGCCCCGCCACTCCAGTTTCTGTCTGTGGTGCTGCCCTAAAGTCCTTTTCCCACTGCTATCAGTCTTTTAGTCTGTACCCTGTCCCCAGTATAGGAGGCTATCACTCATTGGCCATGTTGGATCCCCATGGCCAGGCTCCCTCCCACTGCCATTTATCCTCCAATATCTGCCCAAGTAATCACCACTGTATGATTCCTATCTTGAAAACAACCACCTCCTATGTTCTCTTTGTAGAGATCTTGATCTATCTTCTTACATCTTAGGCTGATTTCGTGGGTACACAAAGTGGTCTGGTCGATATCCAGCTCAATTCCAGGGCCAGATGGAATAGGGTCCCCTATTCCCCTGCCATCTTTTCCCCTACCATGACTTGTAATTTTGATACTCACTGCTTCAACCTCATTAGTCATTGTCGGATTGCTCAGATTTTGTATTTTTCATGATCTATTCTTTTTTTTAAATTTTATTTATTTATTCATGAGAGTCAGAGAGAGATAGAGGCAGAGGGAGAAGCAGGCTCCCAAGGAGCAGGGAGCCCGATGCGGGACTCGATCCCAGGACCCTGAGATCATGACCTGAGCCAAAGGCAGACGCTTAACCATCTGAGCCACCCAGGCGCCCTCATGATCTATTCTTGGTAGGTGTTATGTTCCTAGGAATTTAACCTTGCCTCAGTTATTGGATTTGCTGGCATAATTGTTTACAGGGGTCTCTTAGGATTCTTTGTTTCCCTTGTATCAGTTGTAATGTCTCTGCTGTCTTAATTTTAGCTGTACCCTTTTCTCCTTGATTTGTCCAGCTAAAGCCTCCTTGAGTTTGTTTATCTTTTCAAAACCTAAGTGTGAGTTTTACTGATTTTTTCTATTGTCATTTTGTTTGTATTTCATTTATTTCTGCAATAATGTTTATTATTTCATTGTATCAGCTGACTTTGGATTTAATTTGTTCTTTTTCTAGTTCCTTATACTTTAAATTTTGGTTGCTTCTTTTTAGGGCTTTTTAAATTTTTCTTTTTTTTTTTTTAAAGATTTTATTTATTCATTTGAAACTCAGAGATACAGATACAGAGAGAGAGCATGAGCAGGGATAGAGGCAGAGGGAGAGGGAGAAGCAGGCTCCTCACCGAGCCAGGAGCCTGATGTGGGGCTCGATCCCAGGACCCTGGGATCATGACCTGAGCTGAAGGCAGATGCTCAACCGACTGAGCCACTCAGGTGCCCCTCAATTTTTCTTAATATATGCATTTATCCCTATATTCTTCCCTCATAGAAATGCTTTTGCTGCATCCCATAAGTTTCTTTATTTTCCTTTGTTCAAGATACTTTCTGATTTTACTTTTGATTTCTCCTTTGATGCTTGTTCAGGAGTGTGTTATGTGATTTCCACCAATTAGTATATGGCTTAGTTTTCCTTTTGGAAGTGATTTTTGTTCACATCTTTGTGGTCATAAGTATACAAAATAGGATTTTAATCTTTTTAAATTAGTTAAGGCTTACCTTGTGGTCCATCATATGATATATGCTAGAGAATGTTAGGTCTGCACTACAATAATAAGCTGTATTATGGTGCTGACAGATGCAATCTTATGCATTTGTATTTTATGCCCAGTTGGTCTACAGTGCTCTTGAGGTCTCCTATTCCTTAACACTTTTCCTTCTGGATGATCTGTCCATTGCTGAAAGTGGGATCCTGTAGTCCTCTACTGTTATTGTATTGCTGTCTATATCTCCCTTCAATTCTGTTAATATGCTTCAAATATTTAGGTACTCCAGTATTGGCTGCACATATATTTACAATTCATATATCTTCTTGATGAATTGATACTGTATGACTACCAATGACCTATCTATCTGTTATACGCACAACCACTTCTGCTCTCGTTTGATTACCATTTGCATGAAATATCTTTTCCCATTCCTTCACTTCCAAGCTATGTGTATCTTTAAAGCTGAAGTGAATCTCTTATGGGCAACATATTGGTGGACCTTTTTCGCTGTTTTTGTTGTTTACTTTTTTGTTGGTTTTTATCTTTTTTTTTTTTTTAATCTATTCAGTCACTCTGTTTCTACTGATAGGAGAACTTAGTCCTGATTCAATTAATTATTGATAGGTAAATGTTCCATTTTGTTGGTTTCTGTCTTTGATTCTTTTGTGCTTTTTTCCCTGTTTGGTGTTTTCTTTTGGGATTTACTTCCTTTAGTGGTATTCGTACCTGCTTCCTGTCTTTTGTGTATCTACAATTTGTTTTTCTTTCTGATTAATAATAAGGCTTATAATGAAATTTCTATAGATACAAAGTCTCTTTTTATTTGATAACACTGCAACTTCAAGGGCATAGGAAACTCTACATTTTGCTTCACCTTCAGCTACAGTTCCTTCAACTCTTGTCAGGTAATCCCTTTTATTCACCCATGTACCCACCAACATGCCTTCTAGCAACCACAGGTTTGTTCTCATATTTAAGAGTCTGTTTTTTTGTTTGTCTATTTTGTTCTTCTTCTGTTCATTTGTTTCTTAAATCCCATAAAGGAGTGCAATCATATGGTATTTGTCTTTCTGTGACTGACAGATCTCACTTAGCATTATACACTCTAACTCCACCCTACGTGTTGTAAATGACAAGATTTCACTTTTGTTTATGGGTAAGATTCCATTGTATATATAGAGTAGATAAACATTGTGTTAGAGGAGGGGAACCCCAGGCTTGTCTTGAACCATGAACACACTTGGAAATTTATCAAATCATCATAAACATGGCAGAAACTGACATAAAGCCTACCAAATAAACTCCATAACTAAAGAGAGAAGTATGGAGATGTGGTGTAGTGGAGAAGTAGAAGACAGTGCTGCAGAGGGGAGGGAGCTGTGGTCAAAGAGAGAGGCACATGAGAGAGGAGCACACTTTGAACACCCAAGGAGATGTTTCCACAAAGCCATTGGCTGGGAAAACGAGAAGGACCGAATTACATGAGTTCTTGCAACCAGAGGGGCTTAAAGCCTGGAGTTTTAAGGTCAGCAAGCTTCACTGACATAGAGCCCATAAATCACCATCTTCCTCCTGGGGAGACCACAGGCAAACAACCAGGGGCAGGTAACCTGGAAAAAATGATAAGAGACAATGCCTGGAGACACAGTGGGGGATTTTTTTGCTCTTCTTGGAGAGCATCCCTGATAGGCAGTGTTCATGGAGATGCCTCTATGGGGGCAAAAAACTCATTTGGTTCTCCCACCAGCAGCATAAACAATGAGCTACCTGTCAAAAGCAAGGCAGTGATGACATCGCCTGCCTAACTTGCAAATACCAAGCCCCAACCCCTGCACTCTTTGTGACTGCCTTTCTCAATCCAACTTGTTCAGGCCCAGTAGAGCAGGTCTCTCCCTTAGAGGACTAGCACAAACCCCTGCCCACATCCTGTTTCCTGCCCATAGAGTTCTGCAGGGCCTTACTATTGATGAGCTGGTGTCATTTCAGAGGCAGACCAGAGCCCACCAACCTAAAACTCACCATATTCAGGTCAGACACAAAACACAAACCACTGCAGGCAAGGAGAGCCTTTGCAGATGACTAGCCTGAAGCATAGAGCAGCCATAATACAACAGCAGAGTACCTGCAACACACACCTGAGACTCCCTGAAGCACCAGGCCCTGGGTAATACATGACCTCTTCTTCATAAAGCCATTACTCTCAGGAGCAGGAAATATAATGGGCTTTTCTAATACAGAGAAGAAGGCAGAGAGACAAAATTCAAAGACAGAGGAGTCAATTTTATTCCAAATAAAAGAACAAGAAAAGCATCAGTCAGGATCCTCACTGTACTTGAGAAAATAATAAACGGCATCAGGCAGACCCATACTACAGAGATAACAGAGTTAAAAAACAATCTGAGATGAAGATATGAGAAACAGATGGGATGCAATGAACAGCAGGCTAGAAGAAGACAACCCAAATAAATAAAAACACAAATGAGAGTACTGAGGATCTAATTAGTGACCTAAAAGACAAAATAATGGAAAACAATGAAGGTAAACAAAAGAGAGAAGAAAAAATCATGGAACACGGGAATGGACTTAGGGAAATCACTGACTCCATCAAATGTAACAACATACATATTGTACAAGGCATAGAGGAGCGAGAAAAGAGGGCAGACAATTTATTTGAGGAAATCCTAGCTGAAAACTTCCCTAATCTGGGGAGAGAAACAGACATCCAGATTCAGGAGGCAGAGAGAACTCCCATCAAAATCAACAGAAACAGGCCAACAAAAGACATAATGTAATTAGATTTGCAAAATCTAGTGATAGAGAAATTATCTTAAAAGCAGAAAGACAAAGGAAGTCCTTAACTTACAAGGGAAGACCCATACGCTAACCGAACATCTCTCCACATAAAATTGGCAGGTTAGAAGACACTGGCATGATATATTCAAAGTACTGAATCGGAAAATCAAAAGCCATGAATACTCTATCCATCAAAGCTGTCATTCAGAATAGAAGGAAAGATGAAGAGTTTCCCAGACTTACAAAACCTAGAGGAATTAAGGATCAATAAACCAGCCCTACCAGAAATATCAAAAGACACTCTTTGCCTGAGAACGAGAAAAGAAAACTGAATAGGACAAGAAAGGAACAGAGAAAATCTCCAGAAACAATGGCAAGATAACTAAATACATATCTATCAGTAATTGCTCTTACTATGAATGGAATAAATGCTTCCATCAAAAGATACATGGTGTCAGAATGGATAAAGAAAGAAGACCATCTCTATGCTGTCTATAAGACACCCATTTTAGACGTAAGGACACTTGCAGATTGAAAGTGAGGGGATGAAGAACAATTTGTCACGCAAATGGATGTCAAAAAAACCCAGAGTACCAATACCTTTAACAGAAAAACTAGACATTAAACCAAAGACTGTAACAAGAGATGAAGACAGGAACTAGGTCATAATTAAGTGGCCTATCCAACAAGAAGATCTAAAACTTGTTTATGCCCCTCCTGTGGAAGCACTCAAGTACATATAACAGTTAATAACAAACATAAAGAAACATAAAAGAAATAATAGGGGAATTTAACACCCTTCTCAAAGCAATGGGCAGATCATTTAAGCAGAAGATACACAAGGAAACAAGGGGTTTGAATGACACATTGGATTAGAGGGACTTAAAAATATATTCAGAGCAGCAACCCTAAAGCAGGAGAACCCACATTCTTCACAGGTGCACGTAGAACATTCTCCAGAATAGATCACATATTGGGCCAAAAATCAGGTCTCGACCGGCACAACAGGATGGAGATCATACTATGCTTGTTTTCAGATGACTGTTATGAAACTTAGTCAAACACAAGAAAAAAAAATATTGGAAAGGTCACAGATACATGGAAGTTAAAGAACATCCTACTAAAGAATGAATGGGTCAACCAGGAAACCAAAGAAGAAATTTTAAAAATACATGGACACAAAGGAAAATGGAAACATGACAGCCCCAAACCTTTGGGATGCAGCAAGTGCAGTCCTAAGAGGGAAGTATATAGTGATACAGGCCTCCCTCAAGAAGCAGGAAATGTCTCAAGTACACAACCTAACTTTACACCTGAAAGGAAGCCTAAATCCAGTAAGACAAGAGAAATAATAAAGATTAGGGCAGAAATAAGTGATATAGAAAAAACAACAAAAACAAGGAACGCAACAGTAGAAGAGATCAATGAAACCAGGAGCTGGTTCTTTGGAAAAAATTAATAAGATAAAACCTCTAGCAGGATTTAACAAAAATAAAAGAGAAAAAGCCCAAGTAAATAAAATCACAAGTGAGAGGGAACAAATAACAACCAACACACAGAGGTACAAACAACTATAAGAGAACATTGTGAAAAACTCTGGGGCAACAAATTGGAAACCCAGATGAAAGGGATAAATTCCTAGAAACATGTAAACCACCAAAATTGAAACAGGAAGAAATATAAAACTTGAAGAAACCAATTGAACCAGTACTTAAAACCTAAAACAAAGACAAAAAAACAAACCAACAAACAAAAGTCCAGGGACAGATGGCCTGACAAGTTAAGTGTACAAGACATTGAAAGAGGACTTAATACCTAATCTTCTCAAACTATTCCAAACAATGCAAAATGAAAGAAACCTTGCAAATTCATTCCCAGAGGTCAGCAATATCCTGATTCCAAAGCCAGATAAAGACACCACTGAAAAAGTAAACTACAAGCCAGTATCTTTGATGCACATAGATACAAAATTCTCAACAAAATACTAGCAAACAGATTGAAACAATCATTAAAAACAATTTGAAAACATTCAAGTGATCTTTGCTCCTAGGGTGCAAGGTTAGTTCAATATTTGCCAATCACTCAGTGTGACACATCACATCAATAAGATATATGATAAATAAACATTAAAGAAACAAGACAGAGAATTATAGAAGAGAGGAAAAAATGAAACAAGAAGAATCCAGAGAGGGAGACAAACCGAAAGAGACTCTTAATCTCAGGAAGTAATTGAGAGTTGCTGGAATGGAGGGGGGTGGGGGGATGGGGTGGTTGGGTGTGGGCATTGGGGAGGGTAAGTGTTGTGGTGAGCACTGTGAATTGCACAAGACTGATGAATCACAGACATGTACCCCTGAAACAAATAATACATTATATGTTAATAATAAAAATATGATAATTTTAATAGATGAAGAAAAAACATTTGACAAAGTAAAACAACCACTTACGATAAGAACACTCAAAAAAGTTGGCTGAGAGGGAATATACCTTAAAATAACAAAGGCTATCAATGAAAAATTCACAGTGAACATTATATTCAATGTGGAAAAACAGAGAACATGCCCACTTTGGTCAGGATGTCAACTCTCACCACTATTATTCAACATAGTATTGATTGTCCTAGTCACAGCAATCAGACAACAAAAAGAAATAAAAGACATCCAAATCAGGAAGGAAGAACTCAAACTTTCACTATATGCAGATGACATGATTGTATATAGAGAAAACCCTAAAGATTCAACCAAATAACTATCAGAACTGGTAAAGGAATTCCGTAAGATTGCAGAATACAAAATCAATGTGCAGAGATCTGTTGCATCCCTATACACTGACAATGAAGCAGCAGCAAGTGAATGAAGAAATGATCCCATTTACAAAGCTCCCGAAACCAATAAGATACCTAGAAATGAACATAAACAGAGTTGAAAGACCTGCACTCCGAAAATTATAAAACACTGATGACAGAAATTGCAGTTAACACAAAGGAGTGGAAAGGCATTCCATACTCATGTACCAGATAACAAATATTGTCAAAATATCCATATTACCCAAAGCAATCTATGCATGTAATGCAATCCCTTTCGATATATAAACAGCATTTTTCACTGAATTAGAACAATTGATCCTAAAACTCATTCGGGAACACAAGGATCCCAAGGGTCAAAGCAATCTTGGAAAAAACAAAACAAAACAAAACAAAAGCACAACAAAGTTGGATGCATCATAATTCTGGACTTCAGGTTATATTAAGCACAGGAGTAATCATACCAAAGGTACTGACACCAAAATAGACATATCGATAACTGGAACAGAATAGAAATCACAGAAATAAACCCACATTTATCTATGCTTAATTAATCTTTGAGAAAGGTAAAAAGGATACCCAGCAGGAAAAAGGCAGCCGCTTTAATAAATGATGTGGAAAATTCACGCAAAAGAATGAAAGTGGACCACCTTCTTTCACCACACACAAAATAAACTCAAAATTGATTATAGATGCAAACGTGAGACCTGAAACCATAAAAATCCTAGAAGAGTGCACAGGCAGTAATGTCTCTGGCTTCAGCCAAATCAATGATTTTTTTCTAAATATGCCTCCTGAGGCAAGGGTAACAAAGCAAAAATAAACTATTGGGACTCCATCAAGATAAAAAGCTTCTGCACAGAGAGGGAAATAATTGGTCAAACTAAAAGGCAACCTAAAGAATGGGAGAACATATTTGCCACTGACATATCCGATAAAGGGTTAGTATCCAGTAACTATAAAGAACTTATCAAACTCAACCTTCCCAAACCAAATAACCCAGTTTAAAAATGGGCAAAAAATGAATAGACATTTTTCCAAAGAAGACATACAGATGGCCAACAGACACATTAAAGATGCTCAACATCACTCATAATCAGGGAAATGCAAATCAAAATTACAATGAGATATCACCTCACACCTGTCAGAATGGCCAAAATTAACAACACAAGAAACAGGAGGTGTTGGGAAGGATGGGGAGCAAGGGGACGCCTCTTGCCCTGTTGGTGGGAATGCAAACTGGTAGAGCCACTTTGGAAAACAGTATGGAGATTCCTCAAAAAGTTAAAAACAGAACTACCCCATCATCCAGCAATTGCTCTATGATATATATACACAGTGGAATATTACTCTCCATAAAAGCGAATGAAATCCTGCCATTTGCAATGATGTGGATGGTAGTAGAGGATGTTATGCTAAGGGAAATAACTCAGTCAGAGAAAGACAAATACAGAATGATTTCAACCAAACTGATGAACACATGGGGGAAAAAAAGAGAGACAGTCTAATCAAGAAGACTCTTAATTAGGGCGCCTGGGTGACTCAGTTGGTTGAGCGACTGCCTTCGGCTCAGGTCATGATCCTGGAGTCCCAGGATCGAGTCCCGCATGGGGCTCCCTGCTCGGCGGGGAGTCTGCTTCTCCCTCTGACCCTCCCCTGTCTCATGCTCTCTCTCTCTATCTCATTCTCTCTCTCAAATAAATAAATAAAATCTTAAAAAAAAAAGAAGACTCTTAATTATAGGGAACAAACTGAGGTTTACTGGAGGGGAGGCTGATGGGGGATGGGTTAAATGCGTGATGGGGATTAAAGAGGGCGCTGTGATGAGCCTTGAATGTTGTATGGAAGTGATGAATCACTAAATTCTACACCTGACACTAATATTACACTGTATGTGAACTGACTGGAATTTTATAAAAAATATTAAAAATGGAAAGAAAATAATAGTAATCAATACGGTATATGGTACTAGCATATGAAACAAACACGGAGACTTAAGGAACAGAGTGGATAGTTCAGAATTAAACCTTTTCACATATGGTCAAGTAATATATGAGAACAGAGTCAGGAGTATTCACTTGGGGAAGGGATAGTCTCCATAATAAATGGAGATTGGAAATACTGAATAACCACATACAGAAGAATTAAGTTCAGTCTCCGTCATATCATTCATTGGGGAAGGGATAGTCTCCATAATAAATGGAGATGGGAAATACTGAATACCACATACAGAAGAATGAAGTTCGGTCTCCCTCATATCATTCACCAAATTAAGTTAAAATGGAAAATTCATAAGAACTGAAACTAAAACTTCTAGAAGAACATATAGAAGAAAAGCTCCTGACATTGGTTTGGCAGTAATCATGGGTATGACACTAAAAGCCCAGGCCAAAATGTATGTTAAAATACAGGTTATGCTTCACAAAGGAAATTGTCAATAGAATGAGAAGGAAACCTATGGAATGGGAGGTAGCATTTGGAAACGAAATACCCACAGGGGCTAATAACCAAAATATAATAGAAACACATGCCACTCAATAGGAAAATAATAATATAATAATTAATGATAATAATCATAATCATAATCATAATGCGATGTTTTACATGGAACATGGCCCTGAATATATATTTCTTTCCAGAGAAAGACAATTATCATATTGTTTCACTTATCTGTGGAACATAAGGAATAGCATTGAGGACATTAGGAGAAGGAAGAATACACAACCAAATGGTGAACAGATGTATGAAAAAGGCTCAAAATCACTATCATCAGGAAAATGCAAATCAAAAACACATGAGAAAAATCACATCATACTGCTAGAATGGCTATTAACAAAAAATAAGAGATGAAAGTGCTAGGGGGCCTGTGGAGAAAAGAAAACATGAATACTGGTGGGAATATAAACTGGTTCAGTCATAATGGAAAACAGTATGGAGATTCTTCAAAACATTAAAACTAAAACAGCCCTATGACCCAACAATGCCACTTGTGGATGAAGCAAATAAAAACAGGGCATCAAAGAGATATTTCCCATGTTCCAGTCAGTGTTATTAACACTAGCCAAGACATGGAGACAATCTAAGTATCTCTCAAAAGAAGACTGACTGGATAAAGAAGACTTGATACAGGTATGCAATAGAGTATTATTCAGCCATAATAAAAAAGAAAATTGTCTTATTTACTAAAATGTAACTAAAATGACGATATTAAGCTAAGTGTAATATGATAGAGAAAGGTGAATACTCTATGATATCACTTATATGTGGAATCTAAAGAAACTGAACTTAGATAAGTAACGGTACCATAACAGTTACCAAAGGCAGACAGGTGGTGAAAATGGGACGATTTTGATCAGAGGGCACAAACTTCCAGTTACAAGATCAACAACTTATGGGGATCTAATGCAAAGCCTACTGATTCTAAGGAATACTGCATTATATATTTGAAAATTGTCAAGAAAATAGATCTTAAATATTTTCACCACAGCTAAGTAATTGGTCATTATATGACAAGATGAAGCCCTTAGCTAAGGCTGTGGTGGTAAAATTTCTGTGATATATGTGTATCAAACAAACACGTCGCACATTTTTACTGACACAATTATTATGTCAATTATATCTCCCAAAAGAGCAGGAAAACAGTTTTTTGTGACATTAAGAAAAAGAAAATTGAAGACAAATTAAGGGTAAGGAGATAGAAAGAGTAACCAGAAACATCTCACCCGAGAAAAGACAAGAAAGAGATAGTTTTACTGCTGAATTTTACCAAACATTTAAAGAAGAATGAATGTGAATCCTACTCAAAGGCTTCCAAAAAAACTGAAAAGGGGGGAACACTGCCAAATTCATTTATAAACAGCATTACTGGGAATACAGAAGGATATTACCATAAAAAGTTCATATATTGTTACCCCTGTCGAATTTGGATGTAATAATTCTCAAAAATGCTAGATAATAGGCTTCAGCAGCACACTGAAAGGTTCATTTCTTCTGCTTGGCTTAGATTTGCCTGTTGTTCTTTCTCCAATTCTTTATGGTGTATTGGGGATTTTTATATGTTTTGAGTGAGGCTTGGATGGCTATGTATTTCCCCCTTAGGACCACCTTGGCAGTATCCCATAGGTTTTGGACTGATGAGTTTTCTTCCTTATTGCTTTCCATGAATTGTTTAAGTTTTTCTTTACTTTCCTTTTTGACCCGAACCTTCTTAATCAGGATGGCCTTTAGCTTCCAAGTGTTTGAATTCCTTCCAAATTTTTTCTTGTGCTTCAGTTCCAATTTCAAAGAACTTTGATGTGAGAAAATGCAGGGGATACTCTCAATCTTTTGGTATTGGTTGAGACCTGATTGGTGTTGGTGGGAATGCAAGTTGGTACAGCCACTTTGGAAAACATTATGGAGGTTCCTCAGAAAGAAAAAATTGAGCTACCCTATGATCCAGGAACTGCACTACTGGGTATTTACCCCCAAAATAGAGATGTAGAGAAAAGAAGGGGCACATGCACCCCAGTGTTTATAGCAGCAATATCCACAATAGCCAAACTGGAAGGAGCCAAGATGTCGTTCAACAGACGAGTGGATAAAGAAGATGTGGCCCAGATATACAATAGAATAATTGCTCAGCCATTGGAAAGAATGAATACCCACCATTTGTATCTACATGGTTGGAACTGGAGGGGTTATGCTAAGTGAAATAAGTCAGGCAGAGAAAGACAATTATCCTATGGTTTCACTTATCTGTGGAACATAAGAAATAGCATGGAGGACATTCGGAGAAGGAAGGGAAAAATGAAGGGGGGAAACCAGAGGGGGAAATGAACCATGAGTGACTATGGACTCTGCGAAACAATGTGAAGGTTTCAGAGGGGAGGGCAGAAGGGATGGGTTAGCCTGGTGATGGTTCTTAAGGAGGTCATATTTTGCGTGAAACACCAGGTGTTATATGCAAACAATGAATCATAGTACAGTACATCAAATTATAATGATGAACTATATGATGAATATAATAATTTAAAAATATATATAATTCATGATCAATTGAGTTTATCTCTAGGATGTAGGCTCAATATATGTAAAATGAAAGATAAAATCATATCATCATCAAACATTAAAACAATACAGAAATACTCCAGGAAATAAAAAAAACCTCAAACAAACTAGCCTCACAGCTAAAGGAGTGAGAAAAAAAAGAACACCCAAAGCCCAAAGCCAATGGAAGGACAGAAATAATAAAGATTAGAGCAGAAAAAATGACAGAGAAATAAAAAACAAAACAAACAACCCCCCCCACAAAAAAAAATCAATAAAACCAGGGCCTGATTCTTTGAAAAAAATTTTAAAAATTATAAAGCTTTACCCAGACACATTGAAAAAAGGGACAGTGAGAGAGAGATGATTCAAACAAAATCAGAAATGAAAGAGGAGAAATAAAATTGACAGAAATACAATGATTATAAGAGAATATTATGACAAATTATAAGCCAAGAATTTGGACAATATAGGAGAAATGGATATATTCCTAGAAACATAACCTTTGAAATCTTCATCAATAAGAAATAGAAAATTTGAACAGGCAAATTACTAGCAATTAAATCAAATCAGTACTCAAAAAACTCCGAACAAACCAAAGTCCAGGACCATATGGCTCCATATGTGATCTCTACCAAATAATAAAAGAAGAGTTAATACCCATCCTTCTCAACTATTTCATAAATAGAAGAAGAAGGAAGCCTCCAAATGCATTATATTAAGCCAGCATTATCCTGACACCAAAACCAGATAGACATTACAAAACAAAAAGTTACAGGTCAATATCTCTGACGAACATCGATGCAAAAATCTTTTGAATCCCAAAATACACTTAAATTCCATTCACCACCAACAGCTTGGATTTATTCCAGGGATAAAAGGGGGTTTCAATATTCATAACCAAATCAACATCATTCATCACATTAACAAGAGAAGGATAAAAACCCCATGAACATCTCAATAGGTGCAGAAAAAGCATTTGAAAAAGCACAAATCCACTTATGATAGAAAACCCCCAACAAAGTAGGTTGAGAGGGAACATACCTTAAAATAATAAAGGTCTTATGTTAAAACCCCATAGATAACATCAAAACAGTGAAAAACTGACGGCTTTTCCCATTAGATCAGGAAAAAGACAAAGATGTCCACATATCACTTTTATTCAACATCGGAATGGAAATCCTAACCCCATCAATCAGACAAGAACATGATATAAAAGGCATCCAAGTTGCTAAGGAAGAAATAAACCTTCCACCATTTGCAGATGAATCCTATTATATACAGACAACCCCGTAGACCACCCAAAAGCTCAGGAATAAATCTCACCAGATCATGATTAACCATCCTTTTAATGTACTGTTGAGTTTGACTTGCTAGTATTTTGGTGATAATTTTTGCTTCTATATTTACCAAGGATATTGGCCAGTAATTCTTTGCAGGGGGCTTTGTCTGGTTGTGGGATCAAGGTCATGCTGGGACTGAGAATGAGTTTGAAAGTTTTCCTCCCATCTCTATTTTCTGGAACAGCTTCAGAAGAATAGGTATGAACACTTCTTGAAATGTATGGTAGAATTCCCCTGGGAAGCCATTTAGCCTTTGTCTCTTGGGAGATTGTTGATTACTGATTCCATTTCTTTGCCGGTTATGGGTGTGGTCAGATTTTCTATTTCTTCCTGTTTCAGCTTTTGTAGATTCTGGTTTTGGGACTTGTCCATTTTTTCCCAGATTGCCAGGTTTGTCAGTGTATAATTTGTCATAGTAGTATAATTGTATTTCTGTGGTGTTGGTGGTGATAGTTCCTCCTCCATTTGTGATTTTATTTATTTGGGTCCTTCCTCTTTTCTTTTTGATAAGTCTGGCTGGGAGTTTGTAAGTTCTATTAATTCTTTCCAAGAACCAGTTCTTAGCTTCATTAATCCAGTCTACTATTTGTTTCTATACTGTTTATTTCTGCTCTAATCAATAATCTTTACTATTTCCCTTCTTCTGCTGACTTTAGGTTTTATTTGTTTTTATTTTTCAGCACCTTCAGGTGTGAGGTTAGGTGATATACAGAGACTTTTCTTGCTTCTTGAGGAATGCCTGTATTGCTATATACTTCCCTCTTAGGACTATCTTTGCTGCATCCCAAAGGTTTTGAGGTGCTGTCAATGAAGGCCTACACATTAATTCTTTAGTAGGATGTAATTGAGGTCTTTCTTTCTTTCTTTCTTTCTTTCTTTCTTTCTTTCTTTCTTTCTTTCTTTCTTTCTTTCTTTTTTTCTTTCTTTCTTTCTTTCTTTCTTTCTTTCTTTCTTTCTTTCTTTCTTTCTTTCTTTCTTTCTTTCTTTCTTTCTTTCTTTCTTTCTTTGTGGTTGACTTTAAGTTTCATAGCATTGTGGTTAGAAAGTGTGCATAGTATGACCGCTATCATTTTGTACTTGCTGAGACCTGATTTGGGACCCAGTATGTGATCCATTCTGGAGAATGTTCCATGTACACTCAAGAAGAATATGGATTCTGCTCTTTAGAATGAAATGCTCTGAATAGATCTGTTAAGTTCAACTGGTCAAGTGTGTCCCTTGTTTCGTCGTTGATCTTCTTCTTAGATGATCTGTCCATTGCTGTGAGTGGGGTGTTAAAGTACCCTATTATTACTGTATTAATATCAGTGAGTTTATTTATGTTTGTTATTCATTCATTTATCTAATTGTTTGCTCCCAAGTTGAATCATAAATGTTTACAATCGTTAGATATTTTTGTTGTATAGACCCATTAATTTTGACTCAGCTCTTGTGTTTCGTTTTATCTTTAGAGGGAGACAAACCTGAGTGACTTTGGACTCCACGAAATAAACCGAGGTTTACAGAAGGGGGGAGGTGGGGGTGGGGTAACCAGGTAATGGTTATTAAGGAGGGCACATGTGGTGATGAGCACTGCATATGATATGCAACTAGTGAATCATTAAACACTACATCAAAAACTAATTATGTACTATATGTCGGTTAATTGAACATAATAATAATAAAAATAAATGACTCTAAGATACAAAATCAATCAATTAATCAATCAATCTAGTTTGTCTGATATAAGCATGGCTATTCTGGCCTTCTTTTGACATCCAATAGTATGACTGATGATTCTGCATCCCCCACTTTCCAACTGCACTTGCCATTAGGTCTAAAATGTGTTTCTAGTACATACCATATAGAAAAGTCTCGGGTTTTTTAATTCACTCAGACACCCTATATAATTTGATTAGAGCATTTAGTCCGTTTACATTTGGAGTTATTTTTGATAGCAACAATTCAGTGCCATTGTATTACCTCTAAAGTCCACGTTTCTGGACATTGGCTCTGTTGCTTCTCAGAATTTGTTGCTTTTGGTTTTTCTTCCCCACTGAAAGTGTGCCCTTGAATATTTCTTGCAGAGCTGGGCTAGCAGTCATGCATTCCTTCAGGTTTGTTTGTCTGGCAAACTTTTTGCATATTCTTAATGACACCCTTGCTGGATAAATTATTCTTGGGTGCATATATTTCCCATTCAGCAAGTTGAATATATCCTGCCAGTCAACTTTGGCTTGCCAGGTGTCTGTGGATAGATCTGCCTCCCCTTCTAGGTTAGGGGTTTGTTTTTCCTTGCTGCTTTCAGGATTCCTATCATTGTATTTTTCAAATTTTACTGTGAAAAATGTTGGTGTTGGTCAGCTTTATTAGAATTTGGTGGGAGTTCTCTGTGCTTCCCGGATTTGGATGATTGTTTCCTTCCCAAAGTTAAGGAAGTTTTGAGCTATAAGCAGCTCAAATAAACTTTCTGCCCCTTTTCCCCTCTCTTCTTTTGAAACTCCCATGATAAAAATGTTATGCTTTAAGGAGTCGCTGAGGTCCTTACATCTACATTCGTGATCAAATACTTTTGTTTCCCTCTTCTTTTGAGCTTCATTCTTTTCCATAATTTTAGCCTCTGTATTACTGATTCCATCCTCTGCGTCATTCACCCTCATCGACATGCATCCAGTTGGTTTTGCATTACAGATACAGCATTTTTACCTGTGGTCTGATTAGATTTTCGTTCTTTTATGTCTGTAGGAAGGGATTCTCTAGTGTCTCCAATGCTTTTCTCAAGCCCAGCTAGTATCCTTATGATTATTGTTTTAAATTCTGGTTCAGACATCTTAATTACGTCTCTTTTGACTAGATGCCTGGCTGTGACACCTTCCTGTTCTTTTTGGGGGTGCATTCCTCCATTTTGTCAATTTGTCATAAGGTCACTTTTTTGTTTATGTGTGTTAGGAACGCCTGTTACATTTCCTGCTCCTAAGAGCAATGCCTGTATTAGGAAAAAGATCTATATTGTCTTAAGTCCGGTGCTTCAGGAACTGTTTCAGAGTGTGCACTCTTCTGCTGTGTTTTGGCTTGTTTTTGCCCCAGGTCTAGCCTCTGTAAAGTTTCTCCTTGCCTGCAGTGGAGACTCTTGACCTTCTCCAGTGTGACAAATTTTGAATAGGTGTGTTTTGGTCCTGTTGTTAAAAGAAGCTAGATCCTGTTTCCCCTTGAGCTGTTTTCAGTAAAGTGCAGCAACCAACTCAGAGAGTGAAGAAACTTGTTCCAAACAAAAGAACATCTACATATCCAAAACAGATCATAAGGAAACATAGATATATGATTTACATGATAGAGAGTTCAAAATAACTATCAAGAACATGCTTAACACAGTCAGGAGAGCAATGCATGAACAAAGATGGAATCTGGAGAAAGAGATAAAAATATTAAAAAGTACTGAGCAGAAATCACAGAGATGACCGAGGCTAGAGAACATGACACCACCATTTTCATTCAACCATTGGTTCTGAAAGCCTTCAGGGAGCAAAAGAGCACCACACAGTGCAATCCAGAGCCTCTTATACTGACCTGGCCCCTTGGAAAGGTAGGCCCATTTCCACTAGGGAAAAGTCACCTGAGAATCATCTCAACTGGCCCTTCCCCAGAAGACAGAACATTTCCACTGGTGCAAGTACATCTGAGAATCAGTGCAACAGCCCCTCCCCCAGAATATTAGCAGGCACAACTGGGTAGCACCAAGTGTCTAGCACCACTGATCATAGAGAACTGCAAATATTCAGCTTTTGGGGAATGCATTTGTTGGGGGGGGGCTGTTATTCCTTAGACTTTCAGATTCCCCCCCCCCAGCTATTTTCTCATTTTATCAATTCCTTTCCTAGTCTCTCCACTCTTTCCTTATTCCTTTTTTTAACTTTAATGTGCTATATGTATATTTATTATTTTGCTTTCCTTTCCTTTTATTATGTATAATATATATATTTCCTTTTGGTTTATTTTATATACTATACTAGTATCATATCATATCATATTATATAATAAAACTCAAAGACTGCAAACAAAAATTATATTATACTATATTATATTATATTATATTTATTATATTATATTTATTATTATATTATACTATATTTATTATTATATATTATATTATAATAATTATATATAACATCTATAAACATATATACATATATATGCTTTCTTTCTTTCCTAATTTTAGGCCTAGTTTCTTTTAACTAGCAGACCAAAGTCCACCCAGAATCTAGTTTTTATTTTGAACTGTTTTGTTTCTTGTTGGATTTTTTTCTTAGTTTGTTTCTTTTTTTTCCTGGTTTGTTTTCTTTTTCTATTGTTCTGTTTTCCTGTTTTCTTTTGTTCTCCATTGTTGTTCTTATTCTTGCCTTTTCCCTTTCTTTCTTCTATTCTTTTGTGGACCATATTATGAGGTGGAGAAATTCACCCAAAAAGGAAAAACAGGATGTCATAGTCACAGCCAGGGTTTTAGTCAATATGGATATAAGTAAGATGTCTGAACTCGAATATAAAAAGCTATTATAAAGGTACTACCTGGGCTTGAGAAAAACATAGAAGGCACTAGAGAATTCTTACTATATGAATAAAAGTACTAAAAGCTATTCAGGGTGAACTTTAAAACGCTTTAATGAGATGCTGTCAAAAATTGAGGCTCTAACAGCCAGGATAAACAAGGTAGAAGAGTGAGACAGCGATATTGAAGACAACATGATGGAAAATAAGGAAACTGAAAAGAAGAGAGAAAAACATCTACTGTATCACGAAGGGAGACCCTGAGAATTCAGCAGTTCCATGAAGTGAAACAATATTCAGATAATAGAGCTCTGAGAACATGAAGAAAAGGAGAGTGGTCAGAAAGGTTATTTGAACAAATTAGAGCTGAGAACCTCCCTAATCTGGGGAAGGAAACAGATATTCATGTCCAGGAGGCACAGAGAACTCCACTCAATTCAGTAAAAATAGGTCAACACCTCGATATATAATATTAAAGCTTGCAAATTTCATAGATAAAGAGAAAATCCTGAAAGCAGCCTGGGACAAGGGGTCCTTAAACTACAAGGGAAGATACATAAGGATGGCAGCAGATCTGTCCACAAAGGCCTGATGGGTCAGGAAAGGACTGGCATGATAGACTCAACATGCCAAAAGTGAAACGTAAATGCATCCAAGAATACTTTATCAGAAGAGAAGACATAAAAATTTCTACGATAACCAAAAACTAAAGGAATTTGTGAACACTAAGCAGAGCTTCCAGAAATAATAAAGGGGATCCTTTGAGCAAACAGAGAGTCCAGAATAACAAAAACAGAAAGGAAAACAGACAATATACAGAAATAGCAACTTTAAAGGCAGTAAAATGGCACTAAATTCATATTCTTCAATAACTACACTGTAGGTAAATGCACTAAATGGTCCAATCAAAAGACCTCAAGTATCAGATTGGATTAAAAAAAAAAAAAGTCCCATCGATATGCTGCTTACAAGAGATGAAATTTAGACACACGGACACCTCTAGATTGAAATTCCGTGGGTGGAGAACTATCTATTATACTAACGGACATCAAAATAAAGCTTGAGTAGACATCCTTACATTGGATAAGCTAGATTTTAAACCAAATATTGTAGTAAGAGATGAAGAAGGATGTTATATTCTAATAAGATGTCTATCAACAAGATTATAAACTGTAAATAAACTATAAACTGTAAATATTTATGCTCCTAAATTGGGGCAACCAAATATATAAACCCATTAATAACAAAATGAAAGAAACTCGTTGATAATAATACAATAATAAGGGTTATCATATTGGCTCAGTCGGTTAAGCATCGGCCAGGATCCAGCCCCACATCAGCCTTCCTGCTCAGTGAGTAGCCTGCTTCTCCCTCCACTATGCCTCTCCTTCTGCTTCTGCTCTCTCGCTCTCACTCTAATAAATAAATAAAATCTTATTTAAAATAATACAATAATAATAGGGGAATTAAACACCCCACTCAAAGCAATGGATGGATCATCTAAGCATAAGATCAACAAGGAAACAAGAGCTTTGAATGACCACTCAGCCTTCACAGATATATTCATCAGACTTCTTCCTAAAGTAGCAGAATATACATTCTTCTTGAATGCATAAGGAACAATCTCCAGAATAGATCACATACTGGATCAAAATCAGGTCTCAATTGGTATAAAAAGAGTAAGTTTATTTCATGGATATTTTCAGAACACCATGCTTTAAAACACGAACTCATTTACAGAGGAAAATAAATTGGAAGGACCACAAATACATAGAGGTTAAAGAGCCTCCTCAGTATCATGGAAGCCATATACAAAAACTCCACAGTGAATACCATCCTCAACAGGGAAAACCTGAGAGCTCGTCAACTAAGGTTAAGAACATGACAAGGATGTCTACTCACCACTGCTGTTCAATACAAGACTGGAAGTCCTAGCCTGAGAAATCAGAAAACAAAAAGTAGTAAAAGACATTGAAATGGGAAAGGAAGAAATGAAACTCTCACTCTTTGTAGATAACATTATACTCTATGTAGAAAACCCAAAGACTGCAAACAAAAATGATACAGGAACTAGAACTGATATAGGAATTCAGCAATTGCATGATATAAAATCAACATACACAAGTCAGTTGCATTTCTATACAGTAACAACTGGGCAGAAAAAAGAAATTAAAGAATCAATCCCATTTGCAATGGCACCAAAAATAATAAGATACCAAGGAATAGACCTAACCAAAGATGTAAAGGATCTGTACTCTGAAAACTCGAGAACACTTTGACAGAAACTAGGGAGACACAAAGGAATGGAAAAACATTCCCCGCTCATGGACTGGAAGAGCAAATATTGTTAAAATGCCTACACTACGCAAAACCACCTACACATTCAATGTCATCCCTATCAAAATATCATCAGCATTTTTCACAGAGCTGGAACAAACAATATTAAAATTTGTATGGAACCAGAAAAGATTCTGAATAGTCCAAAGTGATGGTGAAAAAGGAAACCAAAGCTTGAGACATCACAATCCCGGTGTTCAAGCTGTATGACAAGACAGTCATCAGCAAGACAGTATGGTCCTGGAACAAAATAGGCACATAAATCAATGCAACAGGAAAAGAACCCAAAAATGGACCTTTAACTCTATGTCCAACTAATCTTTGACAAATGAGGAAAGACTATCCTACAGAAAAAGACAGTCTGATCAAGAAATGCTGATGGGAAAACTGGACAGTAACATGAAGAAGAATGACACTGGACCACGTTCTTACACTATATACAAAAATTAATGGCAAATGCATGAGAGACCTAAATGTCAGTTTGGAACCCATCAAAATCCTAGAGAAGAACATAGTTAGAAGCCTATTTGGCCTAGGACATAGCAACTTCTTGCTAACACATCTCCAGAATCAAGGGAAACAAAAGTGAAAATGAACTATTGGCATGTTAGAAAGTAACAAGCTTTTCATAGTAAAGGAATAAGTCAACAAAACTAAAAGACTACATACCTAATGGGAGAAGATATTTTCAAATGTCTGATAGATAAAAGACTAGCATCCAAAATCTATAAAGAACTTATGAAACTCGACACCTAAAAAACAAACAAACAAAAATCCAGTTAAGAAATGGCCGGAAGACACGAACAGACATTTATCCAAAAGGACATACAAATAGCTAACAGATACATGAAAGAAATGCTCAACAACACTGGGCATCAAGGAAGTATAAATCAAAACCCCGTGAGATACCCCCCTCCATGTGGAATGGCTACATTAACAAGTCAGGAAACAATACCTACAGTGAGGATGCAGAGAAAAAAGAACCCTCTTACACAGCTGGTGGGAATGCAAACTGGTGCAGCCACTCTTCAAAACAGTATGTTTTCCTCAAGACGTTAAAAATAGAGCTACCCTAAGACCCAGTAATAGCGCTATTAGGTTTTTACCCAAAGGATACAAACATAGTGATTTGAAGGGGCACTTGCACTTCAGTGTTTATAGTAGCAATGTCCACAATAGCTAAAGTATAGAAAGAGCCCAGATATCCATTGAAAGATGAATGGATGAAGATAGGGGAAGGGAAGGAAAATTAAAATAAGATGAAAAGAGAGAGGGAGGTAAATCATAAGAGACCCTTAAGTATAAGAAACAAATGGAGGGTTGCTGAAGGGGACGTGGATGGAGGGATGGGAGAATGGGTTGATGGGCATTAACGAGAGCCCCTGAAGTAATGTGCAGTGGGTGTTATATGTCACTGATGAATCACAAATTTCTACCTCTGGAACTATTAATAAAGTAAATGTTAATTAGATTGAATTTAAATAAAATGATTTTAAAAATGAAAGACATCACAGAGCTGAAGAATATATTAACTGAACTGAAAATTTCAATATAGCAGTTCCAATAGCAGACTGCATCTATCAACAGAAGGTAAGTCAGCGGAATTCATCCAGTCAAAGAATCAAAAGAAAAAAAGAATTTTTAAAAATGAGCGTTGCTTTCAAGACTTATTGGACACACTCAGGTCGACAAATGTGCCTGTTAGGGGAACAAAGTAGAAGAGATTTTTTATTTTTTTTTTAAGATTTTATTTATTTATTTGACAGAGAGAGACACAGTGAGAGAGGGAATACAAGTAGGGGGAGTGGGAGAGGGAGAAGCAGGCTTCCTGCCCAGCAGGGAGCCCGATGCAGGACTCGATCCCAGGACCCTGGGATCATGACCTGAGCTTAAGGCAGTCGCTTAACCAACTGAGCCACCCAGGCGCCCGGAGAAGAGAAATTTTAAGGGACAGTCACCTTACCAAGAAATAAACCTGAAGTCTTCCATAATATGGGGAATGAAATAGTCATTCAGAACCAGGAAGCCTAGAAATGACCAAAAAAGATGAATCCAAAGAGACAACAAGGCATACTATAGTTAAATTATTATTATTATTATTATTATTATTATTATTATTATTATTATTATTATTATTATTAAATTATTAAAAGTGAAATGCACAAGAGAACCTTAAAAACAGCAAGAGAAAAGCAACTTGTTATGCTTAAGGGAACCCTCATAAAACAACCACCAGAATTTTCAACAGAAACGTAGCAAGCCAGAAGGGAATAGGATTATATAATCAAGGTTCTGGAAACAAGACCGACACTAGCAATCAAGAACACTCTACCCACATGTATCATATGACCTCACTGATATGAGGAATTCTTAATCGCAGGAAACAAACTGAGGGTTGCTGGAGTGGGGTTGGGGCGGGAGGGATGGGGTGACTGAGTGATAGACACTGGGGAGGGTATGTGCTCTTGTAAGCACTGTGAATTGTGCAAGGCTGTTGAATCTCAGATCTGTACCTCTGAAAAAAATAATGCAATATATGTTAAGAAAAAAAAAGAAGAAGAAGAAAAAGATAGCAGGAGAGGAAGAATGAAGGGGGGAAATCGGAGGGGTAGACGAACCATGAGAGGTGATGGACTCTGAAAAACAAACTGAGGGTTCTAGAGGGGCGTGGGGTAGGAGGATGGGTTAGCATGGTGATGGGTATTAAAGAGGGCATGTTCTGCATGGAGCACTGGGTGTTAGGCACAGACAATGAATCATGGAACACTACATCTAAAACTAATGATGTAATGTATGGGGATTAACATAACAATAAAAAACTAAAAAAAAAAAAGAACCCTCTACCCAGCAAAATCATTCTTCAGATTGAAAAAGAGATTTTTCCAGATTAAAAAAATTCTGATAAAAGTGTTCACCACTAAATCAATCATAATAGAAATACTAAAGGGTATTCTTCAGGCTGGAATGTAAAAATGCTATTTAGTATACAGAAAACAAATGAAAAATAAAACTCGTTGGTAAAAGTAAACATGTAGATAAACTCAGCATACTGTAATGTTGAAATGCTGATTGTTACATCATTATTGTTATGACTGATTATTATCATATTTTATATCCTTGCACAAATATTAAAAGATGAGAGTATTATGGATACGTACCTAATAATTTGTTATTGAGACACTGTGAAAAATGTAAAATTTGGGGAGGAGAAGTATAAAATTCTAGAGCTTTGTGTGGATTCAGTGTTAAGTTGTTATCAGTTTAAAATAAACTGTTACCCATAAGACATATTGTATCAAAAATTTAAAAATATATTAGAAATATTGATTTGCCAAAAAGCAAAAATATATAATTGATATAGAAAAGTTTTTTTTTTAAGATTTTTTATTTATTTATTTGAGACAGAGAGAATGAGATACAGAGAGCATGAGAGGGAGGAGGGCCAGAGGGAGAAGCAGACTCCCTGCCGAGCAGGGAGCCCGATGCGGGACTCGATCCCGGGACTCCAGGACCATGACCTGAGCCAAAGGCGGTCGCTTAACCAACTGAGCCACCCAGGTGCCCAATATAGAAAAGTTTTTAAAAAGGGAATCAAAGCCTACCACTACAGAAAGATCATCAAATCACAAAGCAAGAGAGGATCAAAGAAGACAGTAAACAAAAGAGCAATTGTAAATCCACATCTATCAATAATTACTTCAAATGCAAATGAACTAAATTCTGCAATCAAAAGACATAGAATGTGGAATGGATCAAAACTAGAACTATATGCTGCCTACAAAGGACTTGATTCAGCTTTAAAGAAGCAGGCACATGTGTGACTCAGTTGGTGGCATCTGTCGTTGGCCCATGTCATGATTCCCCGGGTACCTGGGATCGAGTCCTGCTTCAGGTCCTTGCTTGGTGGGGAGCCTGCTTCTCCCTCTGCCTGCTGCTCCTCCCCCTGCTTGTTCTCACTCTCACAAATATGAATGAATGAATGAATGAATGAATGAATGAATGAATGAATGATCCGTGAGAAGTCCAAGAGTCCAAAATTCCAGTTTACACACTTCATGTCGGAAAAGAGTCAGGACTACAACTCAATCTAAAACGAAGAGCTCCAACCCACGGAGATGTACGTGGTCCTCAATTCCAATCAGGGCCCTTATAATCAGCAAAAATGCAGCCCGACGGAACCTTGCCATTAACACCCGCAACCATGCCAAAGACATCTCTGGAATCTTGATGAACAGCAAAGACATGAGTTCCTCTACGAGCTCCAGAAAATGTGCCAAAAAGACCCGCCAATCTTCAGAGTTGTCCAAGCACAAAAGGCAGACTCTGTACGGTAGCACCCTAGGCCATGGACGGACTCATCTGTTTGGAACCAACAGTAGCAAGTGCAGAGCATTTTGGCAAAGATCTACACCCAAAGGGAAGCCATATAAAATGCTTTGGTGTCAGTTTCAAAAAGACAACATGAAGTTCCGAAAAGACCCATTGAGGAGGAATCAAATCTCTAAGAACTCTAAGCGTTCCCACAAGGCAGTGCAGGTTCCCTCTGTGGAACTGAATCAAGAAGTTGCAGTGCAGGCCTGTCTTAAGGCTCAAATTTCCATCTCCCAAATATTTTCATACCAAATTCAGACAATCCAAGGTATGGATGATGGGCAGGCTCTAATGGAGCCCGAAGAGTATGTAAACTGCAAGAACAAAGAACCATTGCAGGGAGAGGGACAGAGGGTGCTACAGGCTGCTAAGGAGATGCAGGAAGATGAAGAGGAGAATGAACAGGGGTGTTCAGAGTCAAGATCTGGCATTTTTGGATGGTGGGAGTGGCTCTGTACCTGGGTGCGTTCCATGAGGGCATATGTCAAATTTAAATAAACTGTTCTTTGGCCCCAGTTAGTCTTTGTAGACTACATACCTCACCGTTTTAGACAAAAACAACTGCACTGTCATTGCTCAGAAATTCAGGTGATACTGATTTAAGGTTGAGGGGCGTGACTTGCTCTATGAGAACTGTTTCCATACTTAACAGAGCTTGTAGAATTGGAGCCAGGAAATTGGCTACACACAGACTATTCCCCTAAGCATATTTCAGTTATGAGATCATATAACCACATATTATCCGGCGGTTCCCCCCCACCCCCACCCCGGTCAGAGGTAACTCATGTGTAAAGAGAAGAAAGTACCAACTTCAGGAGTCATATTTTTGATTTATGACATTCTTCTTCCTAAGCCCTTTCACTTGTACAAATTGGGCTGAATGACTTTCCTGCCATTGAAATTCCTGCCTTGTGTATAGTAACCCCTTCTGCCCTAACCAGAGGCAATCGAGTAAATCTAATGTCCGATATGATGCATAGACTTAGAGAATACAAGATTTTCGGAATAAAGGAAGAATTTGGGAAAATGGGGATAGGAACTGTCTGATTGACCAAGTAGGGTGGGGGGAGCTCTGATGCAGGATCAGCAATTCCTATGGTAGTTCTGTTTGTCACAGATAACAACAAGGGTCATAGAGACCCCACTTCATCTAGTTAGTGCTCAATGAGCCTCTCCCCTTATTACCTACACACACTGGGGAATGCCTACACAATCTGACCTACCTGATCTGCAATCAAAGGCATTCCCCCACCTTATTCCACAGTCTCACGATGAGATTTGTTTTGAACTTGTTGGTCTACTGTCACTTCATCTTTTATCAGAGAAATCTGTCTCTTAACCTATTGTCTTATGAGCCCTGTCATAAGGGGGGCATCCTCTCATCGTCCTACAGTTATATCCAATTTTCCCTAAGCAGTCAGCTATGTCCCATGAGTGCTTCTTGCATGTTTTCAATATGTTTTTCTCAGGGAGACTACCATGACTATCCTTTGACCTATTGTCAATCATACTAAAGCAATAAATAGGCCTGGAAAACCTTCACTAGAACCCCAAGAAATCCTTAAAAGAAAAAAAAAAAGTGACTGTAAGCCTTCTGGATAACTGTTTGGCCAAAATCCAACAGTTTTGTGGGGAAGGGGGATGAGGGAAGCTTCACATGCTTGCAAGTATGGTAGGAAGAGTGGAATGTCATAGATCTAAAGACTTTCTCACTTATGGACATGAAATAGTCATCGTAAGCATGTAAAGACAGGAACCAGAACTACGCACGTTTGACAGGCAAGCCTTTGGCTCTCTAGTTCAATGACAAGCCTGATCATGCCATGAGTTAGCTTATTCCTGGAGAAGGATGAGATATCTTTGGGTATCAAGATTTCCTTTCTTTCTAGCTCCAAAGTCTGCCATTTCACTCAGTGCTCTCCACAAGAAAAAAAAAAAAAAAGACATATTATCTCCAAAGAGAGAGAGAAAAGAAAATTACAATATCCCAGAGGCAGAAAAAGAGCTCCTTTTAGTGAACAAGAAGGCGTTCCTCCAAAGGTAAATGGGCTCTCTACAGAAGAGTCTGGTTTGGTTTGTTTTCTATATTCCACAAATAAGTGAAATCATAGGATATCTATCATTCTCTGACTGGCTTATTTTACTTAGCATAATACTCTGTAGTTCCATCCATGTTGTTGCAAAGGGGAGGTGAATACGGGGATGGGCAAAATAGAGAAAGGAGATTAAAGAGTTATAAACTTGCAGTTATGAGATAAATAAACCACAGGGATGAAAAGTATGACATAGGGAATGTAGTCAATAATATTGTAATAGCATTGTATGGTAACACAGAGTGACTACAGGTATCATGGTGAGCACTAAGTACTGTAGAGAATTGCCAAATCACTGTATGGTACATCTGAACCAACATAACCTTGTATGTTAATTATGCTTCAATAATAAAGAAAAATAATTACAAAGAAGCAGATACTGATCAACAGCTGATGTAAACATCATTCCATGTCAGTTTTAGTGTGCATGTGCTGGCAAACTTGCCTCATGTTTGGGGTGGCCAGCTGCTCAGAGCACAAGTGTGATGATTAGATGTTTCCTCTCATCTTTGGCCACTCATGTTCACATATTCAGCCTATGGGGACCCAAAGGCCAATGTTGAATCCCATCAAACTATCTGTCCTGTGGATATATTTTGTTTCTCCTACAGAAAACTTTGATTTCTCAAGTAACTTCCAAGAGCTAGTTGGCAAATACTTGGTGCTACAACAGGGAAGGTAACAGTATGAAGGAGGGGAAGATAAATGGAAATCAGTGGCATTTCTCACTAATGGCATAATCTCAGGACAATTATCTTTTCACTTTGTTGCAAGGTTAAGTTAGTTATTCTTCTCTTACGAATGGTGGATAAAGTTCTCCATTTGTGAAACACAACTCTCAAGAGAATAAGAATTTCCACAACATGAGGATCTCTTTCCAACTTGATTCTCATCAATATCCTGCATTTAACTTAAATCAAAACCAATCTTTGACAATTATTATTAAAGGTCCCTTTGTGTTTCATAACATGCATATTGCTGATTAAATATTGTGGAGAATAAGCTCCACTGAAATATACCAATGACATCTCCAGGAAACTAAAACAAGATTTAGGGTGAAGAGCAGGAAGTAAAAATCCTCAAGAATGACAACAATTAGGCAAGGGAATATTGCTTCAAAAGAAGAGCTGACTACATTGTCTTCACAGCTAATTGCATAATCTACCAAACACTTAACTTGTAAAGAATAATTTTAATTAAAAAATAGCACATTCTCATTGCTTAACTACAATAGTGAACAGAGAGAGGGAAGCCTACCCTTCCATGTAGGAAGAAATTTCTTTAGATCAAGGAATGGCCAGTAGTTTAGGAAGCTTAGGAAGGTAATTTTCAAAAAGGCCAAGCCCTTCATTGGGAACCACATGACATCCCATCTTAGAAAGAGGATGTCCTTTTTTTGGCTGTGAGATGGGTAGGGATAAGGAAAACCTTTAATTGGTTACCAGTTGGTGCTTAGAAAAGTAGAAGTTTCAGAAAACACTGAGATGCTGCTGTTTGTCACAAGTAACTTCTCACAAGTAGCACTCAACTAATGGTTTAAACAAAGCTAGGCCTAACTGGTATGCAACAGAGACATAAAATTTTTACGGACACCACTGCATGAGTCTTTCTATACACAATTAGAGGAAACACATTCAAAATATATATACTGTGTTAAACATCCAACCCATGACTCCGGTCATGAAAAATGGGAAAGGGCAATTATGATGTTAAAAAATGGGCAGAACTCCATTGTCTTCCCCTGCATGGTACAGACATAAGGTCTTCTAGAGGTACCTGACAGAAATGAAAGTGTAGCAGTGGGGCCAAATTGGAGATGTGAAGAAGAGGATGGTAGATCACAGAGACTTGATGTGGGTTTTGTCCCATGTGGAAGGAGAGAATGCCCCTCAAGGTATATCCATAGACCCTGGGTGTAGGAAGTACCCATGTGGGGTGCCTGAGTAACTGTGTCAGGTGGGCATCTGCCTTCAGCACAAGTCATGATCCTGGAGTCCTGGCATCAAGCCCCCCACCCCCTGGCTTTCTACTCAGTGGGGAGCCTGCTTCTCCCTCTCCCTCTGCCTGCCATTCCACCTGCTCCTGCTCTCTCTCTCTGTCAAATATATAAATAAATAAAGTCTTTTAAAAATGAGAGAAAGAAAGAACCCACGAACAGGGGACGCTATGGGACCAGTTGAGGTGGATTTCAAGAAGAAGCATTATGCCATGTCTTAGCATTGGTGAAAGAAAACAGTGGCTTTGGACCTCACGAACAATGAGTCCATATGCTCTAGTTTGAAAGAAAGAAGTCGTCGGGCAGGGACAGGGATTGGGCTCTATCCGGCTCTCAGGCACATGTGAAACACTGCTGTCATCAAGTAATGTCACTGGCCACTGACTTTGTCGACACTGTGTCTATAATGGTGCAAGGCCTATCCAGATTCACCCTCCTACCTTTGGCACACATCCAGACTAATCTATACACTGATACAAGTTCGTGGTCACCTACCAGGGATATCCTTATTTCCATGTCTACACCTTCAAGGGTACTCCTTGCCCAGAGACTGGAACATGCAATGTTCATCATGCAGGCCTCCAAAAAGGCATAAAACTGCAGTGAAGTCCTATTTGTGAAACACTGGATAAAACTGTTTGATGACAAATTTAGAAAGCTCCAATTCTCTATGGATCAGAAGAAGATTATTACTGGTGCCATCCTGGTCACCCTTTATATTCCCCTCAGCCAAGAGAGTGAATGGAGAACAATTATGCGCAAGTTAAGGATATTTATTCAGAGTAGTAGGGAAGGTGTCTATGAGAAGATAACATGTCAACAGAGACCTGAACAAACGGGGAGAAAACTCCACAGATATCTGGACAACAAGCCTTGCATGGTGGAAATAAAACCGAAAAAGTCCTTGAGGGTAAAATATAACTGGGAAGTTGAAACACAAAGGTGAAAAGGAGTTTGGAGAGGTACCTGAAAGACTTGGTTGTGTAGTCCCAAGAATCCTATCTGGGCCTCATCCCAGATGTTTTCATGTAACATGTCCACAGTGGTAAAGATTTCAATATACTGCCATAACCACACTGGACTCTTTTTCAGCACATACTCTACGCAGTCATGCTTTACATAATCCTAGTGAGGGTTCAATGAAAGGTGTAGGACACATGCCAAATGTTAAGAGCAAGGATTCTGACATCATTCCGCCTGGGTTCGAATCCCAGACCTACTTCTTATTGGCCAAGTGCTGTTAGAGAAGTCCTTTAACCTATTTCCATCTCCATTTCATAATTTATAAATGGGAAATAATAATTCCCATGCCCTCACTGGGTTCTTGTTAGGATTGAAACTTAATGTGTATAAAGTGCTAGAGCATTGACTACGTAACATACAGTGGGCACAATAAATTCATGTGGCATTGTTACTACAACTACTATCCCACTGATAGTGGACATTACAACAAGATATGAAAAACACAAAAGAACTGAGTTTTAGAGGAAAAACTTCCTAAGAGTCCCTCCCATTGTCCTCCAATCTACACACGTACAAGAGAAGGTTCCTCTTTGCTGGAAGGACAAATAATATTATGTAGCCCTGGCACTTCTCACATGGGTATTTGAGTTCAGAGACTACGTTGGACCTCTACCTCATCAGGCCCTGTTTATAGCTGGATGAGTTGGGATGGCAGAGCCTAATGAGAGTTGAGAAAGCACAAGTGGATAGTACACCCTGTGCTAGAATCTTCTTAACTTCAGCCTCTACCTTGTCATGGTAATGCTTCATCTCTGACTCCCAGTTAGTGGAAGGCAATGTCTGCCTGGGCTCTGACAAAGGGTAAGAGGTCAATGGTCCCTGCTGCCAAAGGCACCCAGTCTGGCTCCTCTACCCTGGTTGACTCATGGCTGAGACACTGCAATCATCCTTACTGGAGGTTTAGCCATCCCTGGAACCACTGGAATTCACTCTTTGCAGGGTGAATATCAACTCACACTGTGATCGAGATTAGTCAGAACAGCTTTTGGAGGGAGCCTGGCTCCCACCTAAGGCCCTGGACCAGGACTGAGTCCCTTCTTGCCCAGGTTCTTGGGGACTAGCCCCAGCTGCATGCCCTACCTTAGAGATATTGTCTTTATCTTCTTTTTCTCATAGGACAAGGGAGGATTTCAAAGATAGGAAGAATTATGCAAACACTAGGAGACTGAGCCTAAATGTACATCTGAGAAACCCTGTGCTGGTCAGACCTGCCCTAACTCCTCAATTCCTGTCCTACCTGTCCTTCTGCGCCTGCCCCTCACTCAGGCCCTGATGTTACTTAGACAGGCCCTCACCAGTAGTTGATCCTCTGTTCCTCTTCTTCTTCATCTCCATCATCCTCATCATCTGAGTTGAACCTTGTCATGTAGCATGTTCAGGCAGAAAACAGGATACCCCTGAGGCAGGGACACAAAGGCAGTAAGAGGTAGAGCCCAATATTTTGCTTTATTATGGGAAGTCATTGGAACAAAGCACACGAAACCAATAATTAGTTGAGTAAGAATCCAGAAAGTCTGAAGGGGGAACAAACACATGGAAAGTGAGCATGTCAGAACTGACTTGATGGTGTAGGATCTTGTGTGCCACAGGAATCTGGAATTTAAGTATGATAAGAAGCGAGAGAAACATGAACAGCTATGAACTTCAGTCAGGAAAGACCTGATTTTTCAGTACAGAGTGAGGGAGGAGAGTTTAATATAGAGCTAGTAGGCAGAAAAGATACTGCTTTATTATAGTTATGGAAAAGACTCAAGGTTTTAAGCATGAGAAAAGTCCGTTAATGAAAACTACCATGCCTATCCAAGCACAACACAATTAAGTACAAGATAAAGTTTTCTGTATATTTTCTGTTCTGTTCACCTCTGTATCACCGGCACCTAGATGGGACAATGATTTAGAGCCAGGAAAAGAAAAAAAAGGTGCAAGCAGAGGTTGAAAGGAAGAAAACACCGGTCAGTTCCGCTATTGGTATGTTAAGTTTGAGTTGTCTTTTGGTTGTTGAAAAGTATTAAATAAGCTGTTATATGTCCAGGGCTGAGTTCAGATTTCGTCTCTCCTCTCTACCCTCAGGAAGGAAACACAAGAGTCAAGGCTGCAGGAAATAATACAAGCTGAGTTATCTCATCCCAGCTAAGGTGGTGTCAAAGCATGATCCTGGGCCAGCACTTGCTCCCACACGTAGACAGCAAGTACAGTGCCCTCTCTTGTGCCCTTGACACCTTAGATGTGTGTGAGGACAGGAGATAGAGATCGGGTCAGATCAGATCAGGACATCAAAAGAAAGATTCTGCAGTCCTGCCCTAGCTATTCCATGCACCACCTCACCTTGAAAATAATTTTTTTAAAGGGCATGAAAGGTACAAGTGTTTTTATAAAGTGTCAAATAGTTTATATAGCACTTCGTGTTTACCTGATTTTCCTAAAAATTACCGTGGAATAGCAAGAGGATTGGGGAAAATTAGAATTTTTTTTAACTCACAATTTCCAATGCAGAAAGAACTTTCCATTTTAATTTTTGATTACTCCCCAAATTATTATTTATTTCTGAAAGTTCTCTTCTGAATTTTTTGCTGTTCACAGTGATTTTTACCTTAGGGGTTTCCATTTCAAAAAGCAATTTTTTTGAGAAAATTCATGATGTTTATAAGTAAGAAGTTCAGGTCAGCAAGCCTTAGGGACAGGAGGCACTTAGGTGTTGAGCAAAATATGTAAGAATGAGCAGTTTCCCTCTCCAAAGAAGAGGCAAAACATCTAAAGGCACCCAGAGTAAGACTGTCAGTCCATCCATTATCCAGTTAATGACCATAAGAGCCCTGCCCTGTTGAAGGACACTGCTGCACGGGGAAGTGCCAGGTGATTAGGAGAGGGAAGGAAACAGGGAAGGTGATAAACTAGAGTCAGATAAAAAGAGGCAGAGGAGGTTCTTTAGTTCCTACATTACATGAAGATATTATCTTGGTCTATGACGTTATATCAGAGAGTACTCTACCTGGCCGATCTTGTAAAAGTGACAACTGAAGCATTGACAACCATCACCTGGGGGGATAGAATGCATGGAGGGAGTTGATGAATCACCTCTCTAGCCCTGAGTCCCAAAAAACCTCCATCTGGTGAGACAATGTGAATGTGGACAAAATCACACATAGGTCCAACATTTTGCCTTCCATGGGGATCACAAGCCACTGCTAAGAAAGAAATATCCACAAAAGGAGAGAAAGGTAGGTGGTGAGTTAATGGAAGAAATCCAGAGGTATGACAGAGAAATCAAACTGTAACTGCATGACCCTCATTATGTCTCCGCATCACCATTCCTCCCATACCCTCTCTGGATTGCAGTGGGGATACACAGAGACAAAGGAAATCTCCATAACCCAACTGCAGCTGATAGGCAGTGAGATACCGAGGTAGCAGAAGGGGTCAAAGGTCACAAGTTCTTTCCCACAATTAGGACACACCAGTGCCTGTTAGAGACCATGTGAAGTATCCACAATCCCAGAGTCATTCCACCTCTGGAGAGATGTGGGGCGAGAGATTAGGGCAAGGAATGATGCATATGTGGTTAAGCTTATAGCCCCTCCTAAAGTCGAACTAAAGTTAAGTGGATTTCTGGAAGGATATCTGGACAGTGTACACTGTAAGGATCGGAGGTTATCTTGGGCAGGAGAATAGGCTGCTTAACTCTGAGATGGATATAGTGGTAGATGAGGTGTTGCAGCTAAGGTGGAGAATGAGGGTTGGATTTGAGGTCAGGATGGAGAAAGAGATCTGAAAATAGGGTTTTGTTTTGCTCTGTTTTGGTTTGCCTTGTTTTCTGTTGTGGATAACTAAGGGAGCCAGAGGATCTCGAAAGAAGAGACACTCAGTTTTAAGGAGGTTCTGGACGGAGAGGCCTTTTATTCTTTTGTTTTGCTTTAAAGGAGAGGTTTTGTTTTAAAGATTTAATTTATTATTTGAGAGAGAGACCATGAATACAAGAGAGTGAGCATGAGCAGGGGGAAGGCAAGAGGCAGAGGGAGAGAGAGAAGCAGACTCCCCCCTGAACAGGAAGGCTGATGGGCGGATCCGCAATACACAGCACTAGTAACCAGACCATGTCTGCTTTACCATATCCATACAGGCCTCTACAATCTCACCATTCATGGCCACCAGTTGGATCTCCTCCAGGTAGACATTGTTGAGGAAGTACTTTGTGAGCTCTGGTACTTTGCTGAAGCAGTATAGAAGGCAGGGCTCATGTAATAAGACAGAGAAAAGGAAAGAGAATGTAGCCAAGGTGAGACTGACAAAAGGAAGTGAGGAGGCAGTACAAAAGAGAAAGAAAGAGACCAGGCTGGAGATGGAGGAGAGAAACTATGCATATTTCAGAAGAAAGAAGAATGCAGTAGCAAAGGAAAATGAGAAGGAAAAGTATACGATAATAATAATAATAAAAGAAAGAATAAAAATTGGTAAAAATTTAAAACGTAGATGATACATAAGTCCAGACAGTGTAAACATTTCAGGAAAAGGAGTTGATGTGTCAAGAAGAAATTTGGGTGGTCATTTTACACTTGTGGTGCCCTAGGTCCCAATGTGATCCCTTTCCTGGGAGCCTACCTGGTTAAGTGTGCCAATATCTCACAGTTCACATGTAAAATCACCAGAATATGTACTAGGCAGTGGGACCAAAGTACTTACACGTATTGTTAAAGGTGAAGATAAGACTACCTACATAAAAAAACATAAGTTTTTACAAACTACTACAGCCAAAAAAAAGATTCATCAAGGTCACTACGTTATCTTCAATATCAGTGTCTCTGGCAACTGGAAACTTGTTGGAAGTCTCTACTATTATTAACATGTTAATATGCTATTAAGTATACTCCTACTAATACTACCAATTAACTATATTCTGAATACATTATTAATAATATTCCTTATTAATAAATGACAGTATTGATATGTCATCAAGTACCATAAATTAGTCAACTAATTTATTATTATATTAATATCTTTTATAAATTAACTATATTATCTATACATTTATTAAGCATAAATGTCCTGTAACCTTGAAATTCAACTCTTAGCTCGATAGTGAACAGAAATGCATAAATACGTGTAATAAAAAAAAATAGCAGAAGAATATTCCAGGCAGCCTTTTCAGAATTACTTTGCAGATATGTTGGCTATTATGTTTTGGACATCATGCTTGGAGTGTATTGGTTCTAGTAGGAAGACCAAGATATGAGACAGGGGGGAAAGATGGCAGAAGAGTTGGGGACCTTATTTCATCTGGTCCTCACAATTGAGCTGGATATCTACCAGACCACTCTGACCACCCATGAAACCAGCCTGAGATGTAAGAAGATAGGACTGCATCTTTACAAACAAAATATCAGAGGCGTTTGGTTTCGAGGTAGGAAGTGGGGATTCATGAACACATGGGCAGATATTGGAGGATAAACGGAAAGGGGAAAGATCCTGCACCTCTGATGAGGGGTAGTCTCCCACACTGGGGATGGGGCACACAGTCCCAGACAGGTAGGGGCAGGGAAATGAATTTAGAGCAGCTATCCCAGCCCCAACAGAAACCCAGAGCGGTGGGGCCATACTTGTTTACTGGGGGTGACAGAGGGTTTTAGAAGCACAAAGGGCAGAGACATGCCCAACCTGGAGGTGAGGACTGGGAGCTCTGCTGAGGGGTGCACAAACCAGGACACTGCAGTTTATAGCAGCACAGAAACAGAGAGAGTGTGTCCTGGAGAGCTAACAGAAGAACAGATTACAATCTCTCTGCTCTGAGGCAGAGGGTTGGAAAAGATCTCTTCCTCTCTGACTCTAGAAACAGACATGGAAAGACACGAGGGAAAGCCATCAGAGAACAAAAGCCCCAAGAAACAGGTTTTCACCGAGCCCATCCCCCACCACAGGGGGCAGGGCAAATCTGACCAAACAGGGTTGGCTGACTAACAGCAGGGCAGTCACCTCCCCCAGAAGACAGGCTGGGAAAACAAGAAGCCACCAACTCTAGGTCCCAATAAAACAGGAGCATCTTGCTTGGGTTGTGGTTAATAATTTGGACTCTGTATATTCCCTCAACCACCCCTCAACAGAATGACCAGGTGGAGGAACCCCCCAAATAGGAAAGTCTCAGAGACTATGACTAATACCACAGGTTTACAAATGGATTCAGATATAACCAAGATGTCAGAGATGGGATTCAGGGTAGCAATTGTGAAGACAATAGCTAGAATGAAGAAATCAATTAATGAAAACTGAACTGGTAAAATTTAAAAAATACTATCAGTGAGATCCAATCTAATCCAGATAATCTAATAGCTAGGGTAAGCGAGGGGGTGGAGAGTGAGAGACTATTAGAAGATATATATGAGCAAATCATCCTGAGAACTTCCCTAATCTGGAGAATGAAACAAACATTTGTGTCCTAGAGGCAGACAGGACCCCTCCCAAGATCAGGAAAACAGGCCAATGCCCCGGCATGTAATAGTAACTCTCACAAATCTAAGAACCAAGGAAACCATCTTAAGGGCAGTTAGGGGGGAAGAGATTCCTTACATATAGAGGGAGGAACATCAGAATAATGTCAAACCTATCCACAGAGACCTGGCAAGCCAGAAAGGACTGGCAAGACATATTCAGAATACTAAATGAGAAGTACATGCAGCCAACAATACTTTTTCCGGCAAGGCTGTCATTTAGAATGGACGGAGAGATGCAGAGATTCCAAGACCGGCAGAAAATGAAATAATATGTGACCACTAAGCTGGCCCAGCAAGAAACATTAAGGGGGATTCTATAAAAGGAGAAAGATCCCAAGATTAATATACAATAGAAATTTACAGGGACAATCTACAAAAACAAGGTCTTCACAGGCAACATGATGACAACAAATTCATATCTTTTAATAATCACTCCAAACGTGAATGGCCTAAATGCTCCCATGAAACGGCACAGGGATGCAGACTGGATAAAAAAAAAAAAATAGGACCCATCCACATGCTATCTACAAGAGACTCATTTGTACCCTAATGATACATAAACTGAAAGAGAAGGGATGGAGATCCATCCTCAATGTCAACGGACTTCAAAAGAAAGCTGGGATAGCAATTCTTATATGAGCAAATTAGATTTTAAACTAAAGACCATAGGTAGAGACACTGAAGGACACTGGATCATTCTGAAAGGGTCTGTGCAAGAAGATCTAACAGCTGTGAACATCTATGCCCCCAACATGAGAGCAGCCATCTACATAAGCCAACTGTTAACCAACATAAAAAGTCATATTGATAACAATATGTTAATTGTAGGAGACCTCAATACTCCACTCTGAGCAATAGACTGATCATCTAAGCAGGAAATCAACAAAGAAACAAGAGCTTTGAATGATACACTGCACCAGATGGACCTCATAGATATTTACAGAACATTCCACCCTAAAACAACAGAATATTCATTCTTCTCCAGCGCACATGGAACTTTCTCCAGAATAGACCACATACTGGGTCACATATCAGGTCTCAGCCGATATCAAAAGACTGAGATTATTCCCTGCATATTCTCAGACCATAATGCTTTAAAATTGGAACTCAATCACAAGAAAAAATTTGGAAGGAATGCAAACACCTGGAAACTAAAGACCACTCTGCTCAAGAATGTTGGGGTCATCCAGGAAATCAAAGAACTGAAACAATTCATGGAAACCAATGAGAAGGAAAACACATCCATCCAAAACCTATGAGATACTGGAAAGACCGTCCTAAGCGGGAAATACATAGCCATCCAAGCCTCACTCAAAAAAATAGAAAGATCCCGAATTCACCAACCAACTCTACAGCTTAAAGAACTAGAGAAAAAGCAATAAACGTTGCCAAAGCCACGCATTAGAAGAGAAATAATTAAGATTAGAACAGAGATCAATGAACTAGAAACCAGAAACACAGTAGAACAGATCAACAAAACTAAAAGTTGGTTCTTTGAAAGAATTAATAAGATTGATCAACCACTGGCCAGAATTATCCAAAAGAAAAGAGAAATGACCCAAATTAATAAAATTATGAATGAAAGGGGAGAGGTCATGACTAACACCAAGGAAATAGAAACAATTATTAGAAATTCTTATCAACAACTATATGCCAATAAACTGAGCACTCTGGATGAAATGGATGCCTTCCTGGAAACCTATAAATTGCCAAGACTGAAACAGGAAGAAATTGACAACCTGAACAGGCCAATAACCAGTGATGATATTGAAGCAGTGATTGAGAACCTCCCAGGGCTTAATGGATTCCCTGGGGGTTCTACCAAATATTCAAAGAAGAAATAATACCTATTCTCTGAAGCTGTTTCAAAACATAGAACCAGAAGGAACGCTTCTAGACTCATTCTATGAAACCTGCATTACCTTGGTCCCCAAACCAGGCAAAGTCCCCATTAAAAAGGAGAATTTCAGACTGATATCCCTGATGAATATGGATTCCAAAATCCTCAACTAATTCCAAGCTAATAGGATCCAACAATACATTATAAGAATCAACCACCACGACCAAGTAAGATTTATCCTCGGATGCAAGGGTCGTTCAACCTTTGCAAATCAATTGATGTCATAGAACACTTTAATAAGAGGAGAGAGAAGAACCATATGGTCCTCTCAGTTGATGCACAAAAAGCATTTGAGAAAATACAGCATCTTTTGCTGAATAAAATTTTTCAGTATATAGGGATAGAGGGAACATTCCTCCAGATCATAAAATCCATCCATGAAAAACCCACAGTGAATATCCTCATTACAGAAAAGCTGAGAGCCTTTCCCTTAAGATCAGGAACACGTCAAGGATGCCCACTCTCACCACTGTTGTTCCACAGAGTACTAGAAGTCCTAGCAACAGCAGTCAGACAACAAAAAGAAATAAAAGGTATTCAAATTGGCAAAGAAGAAGTCAAACTCTCTCTCTTCAAAGATGACATGATACTTTATGTGGAAAAGCAAAACACTCCACCCACAAATAACTAGAACTCATACAGGAATGCAGTAATGTGGCAGGATACAAAATCAATGCACTGAAATCAGTTGCTTCCTTATACTGACAATGTAACTGTAGAAAGAGAAATTAGAGAATCGATTCCATGTACAACAGCACCAAACCATTAAGATACCTAGAAATAAACCTAAACAAGGAAGTAAAGATCTCTACTTTAGAAAGTACAGAACACTTATGAAGGAAATTTAAGAAGACATTAAATGATGGAAAAACCTCCCTAGCTCATGGATCAGAAGAATAAAATTTGTGAAAATATCTATGCTTCCCAGAGCAATCTACACTTTCAAAGCAATCCTTACCAAAATACCATCAACAATTTTCTACAGAGCTGGAAAAAACAATAGTAAAATCTATACGGAACTAGAAAAGTCCCTGAATCGCCAAGGAAATGTTGAAAAAGGAAAACAAAGCTGGGGGCATCACGTTGTCAGATTTCAAGCTATATTAAAAGCTGTGATCACCAAGACAGCATGGCACTGGCACAAAAACAGACATCTAGACCAATGGTACAGAATAGAGAGCCCCGATATGGACCCTCCACTCTGTGGTCAAATAATTTTTGACAAAGCAGGAAAAAACATGCAATGGCAAAAAGTCTCTTCAATAAATGGTGCTGGGAAAATTTGACAGCCACATGCAGAAGAATGAAACTCGACCATTCTCTGACACCATTCACAAAGATAAACTCAATGTGAATGAAAGACCTCAATGTAAGACAGGAATCCATCAAAATCCTAGAAGAGAACATAGGCAGGAACCTCTTTGACATTGACCACAGCAACTTCTTTCAAGATACATCTCCAAAAGCTAGTGATACAAAACCAAAAATGTACTTTTGGGACTTCATCAAGATACAAAACTTCTGCACATCCAAGGAATCACTCAACGAAACAGAGAGGCAACCCACCGAATGGGAGAATATATTTGCAAATGACACTACAGATAAAGGGCTGGTATCCAAGATCTACAAAGAACTTCTCAAACTCAACACCCAAAAAACAAATAATCAACTCAAAAAGTGGGCAGAAGATATGAAAATACATTTCTCTGAAGGAGACGTACAAATGGCTAACAGACACATGAAAAAATGTTCATCATCATTAGCCATCAGGGAAATCCAAATCAAAATCACATTGAGATACCACCTTACACCAGTTAGAATGGCAAAAATGGACAGGGGAGGGCGCCTGGATGGCTCAGTCGGTTAAACGTCTGCCTTCGGCTCAGGTCATGATCCCAGAGTCCCGGGATGGAGTCCCGCGTCGGGCTCCCTGCTCGGCAGGGGGTCTGCTTCTCCATCTGACCCTCCCCCTTCTCATGCACTCTCTCTCTCATTCTCTCTCTCAAATAAATAAAAAATCTTTAAAAAAATGGACAGGGGAAGAAACAACAAATGTTGGAGAGGTTGTGGAGAAAGGGGAACCCTCTTACACTGTTGGTGGGCATGCAAGTTGGTACAGCCACTTTGAAAAACAGTGTGGAGATTCCTCAAAAATTTAAAAATAGAGTTACCCTATGACACAACAATTGCACTCCTGGGTATTTACTCCAAAGACACAGATGTAGTGAAAAGAAGGTCTCTTTGCACCCCAATGTTCATAGCAGCAGTGTCCGCAAAGCCAAACTGTGGAGAGAGCAGAGATGCCCTTCAAAAGATGAATGGATCAAGAAGATTTGGTCCATATATACAATGGAATATTACTCAGCTATCAGAAAGGATGAATACCCTACTTTTATATCAACATGGATGAGACTGGAGGAGATTATACTAAGTGAAATAAGTGAAGCATAGAAAATCACTTAGCATATGGTTTCACTTATTTGTGGAACATAAGGAATAGCATGGAGGACATTAAGAGAAGGAAGGGGGAAAAAAGGGGGTGATTCGAGGGAGAGATGAACCATGAGAGACTATGGACTCTGAGAAACCAATAGGGTTTTAGAGGGGAAGGGAGTGGGTTGATTGGTTAGCCTGCTGATGGGTATTAAGGAGGGCATGTACTGCATGGAGCACTGGGTTTTATATGAAAACAATGGATCGTGGACCACCACATCAAAAACAATGATGTATTGTATGGTGACTAAAATAACATAATAAATTTAAAAAAAAAGAAAAAGAAATAAAATCGTAAAGAAAAAAAAAAAGGAGGGCCTGTGTTTTGATAAGCACTGGGTGTTATGCGAAGTAATTATTCATCGAACACTACATCAAAACCTAATGATGTACTATGTTGGCTAACTGAACATAATTGAATAAGTTAAATTTAAAAAAGGATTTAATAAATCCTGAATTTTCATAGCAAAAAGAATAAACAAACAAACAAACAAATAAATAAATAGCCAAATATTTATAACATACATTTAGCTGCAGTCCCTGCAGAGTATGAAATGTAGCATATGTCAGAATAAAAAAATGATAAAAATGACGGTTGGCTATATCCCCAATTTACTGAGTGAATTTCAGATTCAAGAACTTCTACAAATTTCAAGCAGGAAAATCCAAAAACAAGACAAAATATGCATCTAACATTTCAAGCCAAGAACAAAGAGAAAAAAATTTGGAATACTTAGTAAACAGCACGTACAAGCACACAAGAGAAACATTACACAAGACTTCCCAATAGAACTTATAGATATGAAAAGTCATTGAAATGGCATCCTTGCTATATCACAGAAAGGGGCTGTCTGTCAACTCAAAACTCTATGTCTAGCAAAACTATTCCTCAAGATAGTGTCTACTTGCGATTCCATAGAAACACCAAGGTAAGAACAGTATACAGACTGGAAGACCTTTGAGAGAAATTTAGAGACCAGCGGAGAAGCTGTAACACCCAGACCAATGTAAAACCAAGAAAGGATTCCAGCAAAACACATAGAAAATTCTCCCATTAGATTGATACTACATGCACACACAAAGGTTGTAAGATGCTACTGTGAACAATTATGTGCCAACAAATTGAAAGCTGGAAAAAACGAACAAATCCCTAGAAATCCACAAATTAACAAGATTGAGTGGTAGAAAGAAATAGATTCTATGAACAGATTTATAACTAGTATGTAAACTTTTTCTCCTCCAAATTTTTATTTAAATTCTTGTTAGTTATCCTATTGTGTAATATGGGTTTTGGTAGTGCAATTTTTGTCTTATCACTTACATGTAACACCCAGAGCTCATTACATCATATACCCTCCTTAATACTTATCACCAATCTAGCCCATCCATGTCCCCCCATCAGCTATCATGGTGCAATATGTAAATAGCATCAATTCCTTGATTTTTCTTTCTGCTGCCTAATGCAGAAAGATTTCTGTACATTGACTTTGACAGTGATGAGAGTGGACATTCCTCGCTTGTTCCTAACAATAGAGGAAAAGCTCTCAGTTTTTCACCATTGAGGAGGATATTGGCAGTGGGTCTTTCGTATATGGCCTTTACGATATTGAGGGATGTTCCATCTATACTTTCGTTGTTGAGATTTTTGATTACTGACTCCATGTCTTTGCTGGTTATGGGTGTCTTCAACTGTCTATTTTTCCTATTTCACCTTCAGTAATGGGTATGTTTCTTGGAACTTGTCAATTTCTTCCACATTGCCTAGATTGTTGGTGTATAATTTTTCTTAATATGTTCTTGTAATTGTTTATATTTCTGTAGTGTTGGTTGTGATCGCTCCTCTTTCCTTTCTAATTTTACGTATATGGGCTCTCTCTCTTTTCTTTTGATATGTCTGGCTAGGAGTTTAATGATTTTATTAAATCTTTCAAATAACCAGCGCTTAGTTTTTTGGTCTATTCTACTGATTTTTTGTTTGTTTTTGTTTATTTGTTTCTCTATCATTTATTTCTGCATAATCTTTATTATTTCCCTTCTCTTGCTGGATTTAGGCTTTATTTACTTTCCGTTAGCTGTGAGGTCAGATTTTGTAACTGAGACTTTTCTTGTTTCTTGAGGAAGTCCATAGTGCTATATACTTCCCTCTTAGGACTGCCTTTGCTCCATCCCAAAGGTTTTGGACTGTTGTGTGTTCATTTTCATTTTCTTCCACATACTTTATTTCTTTCTTACTGTCCTGGTTAACCCATTCATTCTTTAGAAAGATGTTCTTAACTTCCATGTATTTGTGACCTTTCCAAATTTTGTCCTGCGGTTGGCTTCACGTTTCATAAAGCGGGGTCAGATAATATGCATGGTATGATCTCAGATGTTTTGTACTTGTTGAGGCCAGATTTGTGATCCAGCATATGTTCCATTCTGGAGAATGTTCCATGTGCACTTTAAAAGAATGTGTATTCTCCTGCTTTAGGAAGAAATGCTCTGAATATATCTAAGTCCATCTTGTCCAGTGTGTCATTCAAAGCCCTTGTTTCCTTATTGGTCTTCTGCTTAGGTAATTTGTCCATTGCTGTGAGGGGTTGTTTAAGTCCCCTACTATTATTGTACTATTATCAATGAGTTCCTGCATGTTTGTTATTAATTGTTTTATACATTTGGCTGCTCCCAGGTTGGGAGCATTAAGTATTTACAATTATTAGATCTTCTTGATGAATGGATCCCTTAATGATGATATTGTGCCCTTCTTCATCTCTTCTTATAGTCTTTGGTTTAAAATCTAGTTTGTCGGGGAGCACCTGGCTGTCTCAGTTGGTTAGGTGACTGCCCTCAGCTCAGGTCATGAGCCCAGGGGCCTGGGTATCAGTTTCTGCATTGGCTCCCTGCTCAGCAGAGAGTCTGCTTCTCCTTTTCTCTCTCCCTTTGCCTCTCCCCCTGCTCGTGCTTGCTCTTTCTCTCGAATAAAGAAATAAAACTTAAAAAAATAAAATCTAGTTTCTCTGACATAAGTATAGCTACTCTAGTTTTCTTTTGGTGTCCTTTAGCATAAAAAACGGTTCTATATCCCTTCACTTTCAATCCTCAGCTGTCTTTATGACTAAAATTAGTCTCTTTTAGGCAGCAGATAGATGGACCTTGTTTTTTTGTTTTTTGTTTGTTTGTTTATTTGTTTGTATCCATTCTGATACCCTATGTCTTTTGATTGGAGCTTTTAGTCCATTTACATTCAGGGTGATTATTGATACATAGGAATTTAGTGCCATTGTATTACTTGTAGAGTTGGTGTGTCTGGTCATGTTCTCTGTTCCTTTCTAGTCTTTGTTTCTTTGGGACCTTTTCCCCCCCCTAAAGAGTCCCCTTTTAATATGTCTTGCAGGGTGGGTTTTATGGCCATGATTTCCTTTATTTTTTGTTTGTCTGGGAAAATGTATTTCTATTCTGAATGACAGCCTTGCTGGATAAAGGATTGTTCTCTGCATTTTTTTTTTTCCCATTCAGCACATTCAATATAGACTACCACTCTCTTCTGACCTCCCAAGCTTCTTTGGACAGATCTGCTGTAACCCTTATCTGTCTTCCCTTGTATGTTAGCGACTGTTTTCCCCTTGCTGCTTTCAGGATTCTTTCCTTGTCTGTATATTTTGTGATTTTGACTATGATTTGTCTTGGTGATGGCCAGGCTTTGTTGAATTAAATGGGAGTTCTTGGGCTTTGTGGCTTTCAATATCTCTGTCCATCCCCAGATTGGCGAAATGTTCAGCTATAATTTGAACAAATAAACCTTCTGCCCCTTTTCTCTCTCTTCTTCTGCTGGGACTCCTGTCATGTGAATGTTATTATGTTTTAAAAAGTCACTGAGTTCCTTAAGTCTACCTGCATGAAACATTACCTTTGTTTCCCTCCTCATTTCAGCTTCATTGTTTTACATAATTTTATTTCCTATGTTACTGATTCATTCCCCAGGCCATCGATCCTCATTCTTATGGAATCATTCAGTTTTGCATCACAGTTACAACATTTTTTTTGTTTCATCCTGACTCTCTTTAGCTCCTTTATCTCTGCTAAGGTATTCTCTAGTGTCTTCTACAGTTTTCTCAAGCCCAGCGAGTATTCTTATAATAGCTTTAAATTCTACTTCAGACATCTTTCTTATATCTGTATTGAGAAAATCGCTGGCTGTTACTTCTTCCTGTTCTTGAATTCTTCCATCTTGCCTTTTGGTTCAGAAAAAAGAAAAACAGAAAGAAAGAAAGAAAAGAAGGAAGGAGAAAAGAAGGGAAGGAGAGGAGAGGAGAGAGGAGAAAGAAAGAAAAGGAAGCTAGGTCCTAGGTGTGTTATGGTCTGCTTGTTAAAAAAAGCTAGAGTCTGAATCTCTGAATCTCTGAATCTCAGGTGGACTTGCCCTAGCGGAGACGCACCTGTGGGGCACAAGGGGGCAAGGATTGGTGTTAGTGGCTTGCACCTCTACTGGGTGGTGCTGTTTTGCTCCCTGATGGCATTGAGTGCTGTTGGGCATGGAGGAAAAGGTGATGCCCTGCTCGCTTGTGCTCACCACCCTTCAGGAAGCCCTCACAGAAGAGCACACACTCACGTCTCCAGGGTCCTCAACTTCCATCAGACCCCTTCACCTTGTGTGTGTCCAAGCTGTCTACCTGCTCAGTGGCACAGTACTCTTGTGTTTTATCTCAGGTGTGGGGCTGGGTTTTCAAACTCCGAACTGTAGAGATCCCTGTGAGAGTGGATGGACCCATGCCAATCCGCTGTGGGAGGGTCTTGCTGCCACTGAAACCTGGTACCAAGACTCACTGCCTTCACCTAGGACCCTTCCTATCATCCTAAATGGGGCAGATGAATGGCACCCAGTGGGTCATGTGCCCCAGGAGAGGACATGTCCCCTCCCCCAAATGCACTCCAGCAGGGAAATTCTCTCCATGCCCCAGGGGATCCTCAGGCCACACTGCCCTCTCCTCAGTCTCCATTTTCCTTCCCCACTGGAGCACCACTAAGTTGGCCAGTTTTGATCCTGGCATCATTGTGGACCTCCAAAACATCAGAGTTTGTGCTCTTCTGTTTATACAATCTTGCGATAGGCCTCCCCTCTCTTTTTCCCAGTAAATGGTTTTGGGGAAGAATTTTTCTTGTGTAATTCTCAGAGGGCACTCTCTCTCTCTTCTCTCTCACTCCTCTCTCCACAACAGAGATCCCACCTCCATCACAGCACCTGCAGTTATTCTCTCTTCCAAATCAATTCTCTGCAGTTCCTACATTCCATGATATGCCCCCTCCCCCTCTTTGCCGTTCTAGTTGTGCATTTTTACTCTCTCAATCATTGGCTTGATTTCTTCGGTGTTCAAAGTGATTTGATATTTATCTAGCTGTGTTCCAGGGACAAGGCAAGCCTAGGATCTCCCCACACTTTTGCCATCTTAACTCTTCCCATGAAGCTCAATTAAAAAAAAAAAAAATCATTTTCCTCTCTTCTTCTCTTCTCTTCTTAGCCTTCTGTTCCAGGAACCTGGTACCACACTAAAGACCTGAAGAAGGAAATTGGTAACACACCCCATTCCTGTCAAAAGCAGCTGGATCCCATATTTCCCTATTAAATGCCCCAGCCCCTTCCTCCAGGAAGGCTTGCAGGTTTTTGAAGACTAGAGGCTGCTGCAGACTCCGTTTGCCTGACAAAGTGAACATTGTTCTTCTTTATCCCAAACTCAGTCTCTTTGTTTCATTTTGGCTCCAAAGCTCAGAGGTTGGTTTCCTGCAACATATGCATACTTGGACTGCTCTTCTTAATCACTATCTTGAGAATGTGGAGATCTATCGCTATCTTCCTTTTGGTTGTTGTTATTTTTGAAATGATGATGTTCTGTAGTGGTATGCTTTAATCCTCCTTGTCTTCTGTATATCAATTGTAGGGTTTTGCTTTGGCCTCCTTGAGGCTTACTTGCCACATCTTAGAGATAGAACTGTGTTTTATACTGATAACTGTAATCACAAGTAAGAACTCTATACTTTTACTCCCCCCTTTTATGTTTTTGATGTCACAATTTACATCTTTTTATATTGTGTATCCAGTTCAAATTATTGTTGCTATAATTTCAATTATTTTATTTTTTTTTACTTCTATAGTAAAGTGGTTAGTTTTAGACTATTTTCAATCTTACTATATACTTGCCTTTACCAGTGTATTCTATATTTTTATGTTTCTAATTAGCTCCTTTTTTTTTTAAGCCTGATGAACTCAATTTAGCAGTTCTTAAAGGCAGATCTAGTGATGATGAGACCTACCCCCCAACCCCCCCACCATTTGTTTATAACCCTTCCACATCCTACCTCATTCTAAAGGACAACTATTCTGGGTAAGGTATTCTTGGTGGGTAGTTGTTTCCTTTTAGCTCTTCAATATATCCCTGTTTCCTACTTTTTATTCCTTGCCATGGAACAATTTAAGCTTTATGCCTTCTCTCATTCCTGCAAAATTAGTTTGATGCAGACAGTCTCCCTTTTCTTTTTGCTAAGTAGTGATGTATGCTCAAGTTTCTGGTTTCTCCCAGGCCTGCAGATGAGAGCCAGCTTTCCACATATGTTCACATGTCATCTATGAAGGTTCATCATCAGTAGCACCCAGGAACCTTGCCAAGGGTAGATTGTGTGCGGTGAGGTATGTGGAATGTCAAAGGTGCCAGCTGGGAGATCCACAGGTAAGACATCCCCATAGCTTAGGTACAGAGATCCTAATGGAGTCTATGATGCAGTTAATGGGTTGTCCCTTTGATAACTGTTTAAAATTCTGCTGAATTTCTTCCAATCACCACGACCTGTGAAGCATTCATATTCTCTTACTTTTACACTTAATAGAGATCTTGAATCTAAAAGGGAGGGGAGACATGGATAAAGTCAAACTGTTTCTCTTACTGTCCTTAATGTATCTAACCTCACTTTTGTGTTGTTTTGTTTAGATTGTCCAATTTTTTTTTTTTGGAGAAAAGCGGTAGAAACCTCCTATTCTGCCATTTGACATTACTTTCCTTGTTTTAAACCTGAAAATATTTCATCACATGTGTGTACCATAACTTATTTATCCATTTGCCCACTGAGGGATGCTCAGCTTGGTTCCCTATCCTGGTTACTGTGAATAATGCTGCAATGAACATGGAGGATGGATACTTCTTAAATGTCCTGAGTTCACATCCTTCACTATATACCAACAAAGGCATTGTACTGTACGGTTATTCCATTGTTAATTTTAAAAGGAAACTTCATGCTGTTTCCATAGCAAGTGTGCCATTTGACATTCCTGCTAACAGTGTAAAAGAGTTATGATTTCTCCACAACCTCATTGTAGTATATGTGACTACAGATAATCATATCTAGGAACCACCAGGCCAACTTCAAGACCAGAAGATTGTCATCCCTTTCCCCGAAACAGGTTCATTTAGTCCCTTGAATATATGATGAGAAAAACTTGGCCCCAGATCCTTTATGGTGTATAGAGGTCTACATAGCCCCAATAGTAATATTGTTAAGTAAAAATAAACATGGATCCTGTTTTCTATGTTATTTTACATTATTTGCTGTACTCAAAACAAAGTTTACCATTGTTCTCCTTTTATCGATAGTGGAGTTAAAGCACAGAATATTATTTTTGCAGCTATAGAGAACTAAAGCATTCTAACTTTAGAACTTGTAGTCTTTTTTTTTTTTAAGATTCTATTTATTTATTTGAGAGAGGGAATGAGAGACAGACAGCTGGAGAGGGAGGAGGGTCAGAGGGAGAAGCAGACTTCCCACCAAGCAGGAAGCCCGATGCGAGACTCGATCCAGGGACTCCAAGATCATGACCCGAGCTGAAGGCAGTCGCTTAACCAACTGAGCCACCCAGGCACCCTAGAACTTGTAGTCTTAAGTATGAGGCTAGGACTCCTTTGTTCTCTGTTGCTTTCTTTGGTCTCTGGACTTTTTAGTTGTCTTTCTTTGATCATAAAACCCTTACTATTGGATGACAACTTTAATGTTTTCCTCTGATTTCCTTCACCCTTCTGTGCATGGGTCATCCTTACCTGGGCACCCAACAAATTGTCTAAGACAAGCTTATAATTCTGTTTCTGGTTCAGTCGGTTCCTTCCCTATGACCACTGAGTCACTGAAGGCAGAAACAAGCCTAAACCAACCTTGGTATAGCCCTTGGAAAAATAGACTTTACTTTATACTTTGGGACCATAAGAACAAATTTTTCTTTTAATTTTTTAAGCTTTTATGTATTTATTTGACAAGAGAGACACAGCGAGAGAGGGAACACAAGCAGGGGAAAGTGGGAGAAGGAGAAGCAGGTTTCCCGTGGAGCAGGGAGCCTGATGCGGGGCTCGATCCCAGGACCCTGGGATCATGACCTGAGCCGAAGGCAGGCGCTTAATGACTGAGCCACCCAGGCGCCCCAAAAATCAATTTTTCTTGACCTGCACTGCACTGAACACCCCTTCCCACTATATGTAGAGTTCTGCAATTCATGCATATACCATGCAGATGGAGATCTGGTCCACTCATTTAAATTATTGTTATGTATCTGAACTGCTCTTGCAGGGTAAACAAGCCCCTGGCAAGACACTGATATTCTTTACTACTATGACTTCAGCCCTCAGTCAACACCTGGCACTGTAGATGAGTCACAAGTTTGTAGTGAGAACTGCAAGAGTAGGGGGCACCCAATGTCCTCAAAGAATTTAGTAGCTGAATGGGTCATGGCTACCAGAAGACATTGGTTAAATCAGTGTTTGTTCTTGCTCTTGAAGATCAGTCAACTTTGACAGGCAAGTGGAAATCTCTGGATTATCGAAATTAATTGTTCTCTAACCAACTTTCTCAACCCAAGTCCCATGTGAAGTTCAAGTCTTTGCATTTAATTAAACCTATGCCTCCAATTGCTTTTACATCTCAAGCTCACTGAGTTTTAAAAACTCAGTAAATTAAGGACATTTCCTTTGTTCATGCATATGACCCACCATTTCCAAGAGCAGCAAGTAAATTTCAATGGAAATCTCCAACCCTAATGGCAAGGGCCATATTTTCTCCAGCCTTCATTACCATCAGCAGTGGTTGGAGCTAAAAAAAATAGAAAGGTAATGAACTGAGGGGCTTTCAGAAGTTATGCTGTTGAAACAAAGGGAGGGTCATCTGATGCTTCCGCTTACTGTACTATCTTCAGAGACTCAGTAGGTCTTTTGGTAGTGTGCATTAGCAGACTGGGAGACATCGCCAAAACACTAAGGAGGCAGAGTGGAACTATAGAAAGAGCTCTTTGGGACTTACACTCTAAACATCTTCATGCCTCAAAGCAATGGTATTTTGTTTTGCACATACTATGCTGCCTAACAGACCCATCTGTGTCTTTTCCCTGAGGTCACATCCGAGATGTCATTCAGAAGTAATTGATAGGTTGTTAAGAATGCCCATGGCAAAAGAACACAATGGAATGGTTAGAATTCACAAGAAATTATGTAATCCTTCCTCCTCAATCAATCAAGAACAGAAAAACTCAAGATGTTTCAGGCTAATGCCGCCCCTAAATATTACACCTTTTCAGTGTATTATTATCCATTCCTTTGCTTGGTTACCACATGGATACCAAAACTTTGGGCCCTCTCTTTTGCTCCATTCCCAAATTCCAGAACCCAGTATTAAGGGATACCTCTTAACTCATAGTTTTCGATCCTCACATAATCTTCAAATAGTCCTCCAGACCCCAGTCATATATGTGGTGGTTACACTGAGCCTCTCTGTCTCACACTTCTACCAAACAGCTCAGCATCTGATTTCATTAGGTTTTCCACATGTCTTTTAAATTTTTAAAAATTTAAAAAATTTTATTTATGTATTTGCCAGAGAGAGAGTACAAGCAGGGGGAGTGGCAGGCAGAGGGAGAAGCAGGCTCCTCACTGAGCAAGGAGCCCCTTGTGGGACTTGATCCCCAGACCCTGAGATCATGACCTGAGCTGAAGGCAGACGCTTAACCATCTGAGCCATCCAGGCGTGCCTTTCCACCTGTCTTTTAAATAAGTAAACTTTCAAAACTCATCTTCCACTCTTTCTCTGGCTTCCTCATATTCCTGGGTAAATCTAACTCCTTTGAGTTTTATTTATCAAGACTAGCTTCTTCTTGTCCTAATTTATTTAAACTACACATATGCCCTTTTACCTAGTAGTGAAGTACATCCATGGTCAACTTCCAGTGCTTTCTGTGATAACAGAGACCAGGTATGAATTCTCCAAGTTTCCAGTAATTGTCCCAACTAGAGATTCCGTCCTTGCCAAAAATTTTCAGTAACAGGTTTTCCTTTCAAATCCTTTTATTATTTTAAAAATTTCTTTTATTTTTATTTGATACAGTTGACATATAATATTAAGTTGCGGTCCAGGAGGTTGGGTTTGGGAAAGATCGCAGTAGAGTAGGAGGACCTGGGCTCATTTCATCCCATGGACACAACTACATAACTATCGAATCATTGTAAATATCCCAGAAATCTACCTGAAGACTGACAGAACAAAGTCCACAACTAAAGGGATAGAAGATGTCATATTGAGGAAGGGAGGAAATGCCAAGATGTGGTTTAGGAGAAAAACAGATACAGGGTGTAATGGAGGGAAGGGAGCCATGGTCACAGAGAAGGTTGTGGGGGGTGCTCACAGGGGAATGCACAAGGAAAAAGTTTCCCCAAGGCCATTGGCTGGGAGAATGAAGAGGATAAATTTCGTGAGTTCTTGCAAACCAGCAGGGCTTGAAGAGTTTTAAAGGTCAGTGCACTTGGCTGGGATAGAGCCCTGAGAGAGCTGTGACACTTAGGAGAGAAGACAGGCAAACAACCAAGAATAGACAGTGTGGAAACAGCAATCTTAAACATACCTTCGGCTCACGGGGGGAGATTCTTTTCTCTTCTCAGAATGGCTACTGAGAGAGAGTGTTCACAGGGTTGCCTCTCCAAGAATAAAAGAGCTGGCCAGCACTTTTCCTTCCCTCAGCCATCATCATAAACACAGAACCACCTTGCTAGAAGCAGTGCAGCACCTACATTTGCTACCTACCTGACACACCCCAAGCCCCACCACCTGATGCCCTGGTGAGACTGCTATCCTTAGTTACACTGGCCTCATCCCGGCATGGTGGGCCCCTCCCCCAAAAGACCAGCACAAACACCTGCCCCACACCACGTCTCTGGACTGGAGAGTTCTACTCGGCCTCAGTTCTGGTGGAGGTGGTGTGAAGTCTCTTTTCATAAGCAGACCAGAGCACACCTAGTTAAAACTCACCACATGCTGGTCACAGACCAAATACTGCCCACAGCAGGCACAGAGAGATGCAGATGGCTGGCATGAAGGATGGAGCAGCCATAACACAGGAGCAAAGTACACCCAGAACACACCAGAGATATTTCTCAGGCATGACATTAACTATTCCGCCTAAGGCCATTACTTCCAGGAACCGGAGATATAACTTGCTTTTGTAACATAGAGAAAAAGGCAGAAACTTATACAAAGTGTGAACACAGAGGAATTTATCCCATGAAAGAACAAGATAAGGCTAAATAGATATAAGTAACGTGCCTAATGGAGAATTTAAAGCAACCACCATAAGGATACACACTGGGCTTCAGTTAAGACTAGAAGACATCAGGGAAACCCTTCCCACAAGCAGTTAAAAAAGAATCAATCACACATGAAGCATCCAATAAATGAGATTGGAAACAGACTGGTTGTAATGAACAGAGAACGGAAGAAGCAGAGGAAAGGATTAGCGAACTAGAATCCAAAATAATGGAAAATAATGAAGCTGGACAAAAGAGAGGAAGAAGAATAATGAAACATGAGTATTAGTGTAGGGAACTCAGTGACTCCATCAAATGTAGTCACAATTGTATTATAGGAGTGCCAGAAGAAATGAGAGGAAAGTGGGCATAAAATTTATTTGAAGAAATAATAGCTGAAAACTTCCCTAATCTGGGGAAGGAAACAGACACCAGATCCCGAAGACACAGAGAACTCACATCAAAATCAACAAAAGAAGGCAATACCAAGACATATTGCAATTTAATCTGCAAAATAAGGTGACAAATAAAAAAAAAATCCTAAAAGTAACAAAAGAAGTCCCTAACTTATAGAGAAGATACACAAAGCTAGTGGCAGGTCTTTCCACAGAAACTTCTTGAAAGCCAGAAGAAAGTGGCATGATATATTCAACGTGCTGAATGGGAAAAATATGCAGCCAAGAATACTCTGTCCATGAAAGCTGTCATTCAGAATAGGAGGAGAGATAAAGACTTCCCCAGACGAACAAAACCTAAAGGGCTTTGTGATCACTAAACTAGCCCTGCAAAAAATATTTACAGGGGATTATTTGAGTGCAAAGGAGAGACCCAAAGTGACAAAAACAAGAAAGTTCAGAGAAAGTCTCCAGAAACCGTGACAAAACAGTAATAAATGGCACAAAATACATATCTAAAAATAATTACTCTGAAGGTACAGGGACCAAATGCTCTAATCAAAAGACATAGGGTGTCAGAATGGATAGATGAAACAGGACACATCTAACATGCTGCGTACAAGACACTCACTTTAGACCTAAAGATATCTGCAGATTGAAAGTGAGGGAATGCAGAAACATTTATCATGCAAGTGGATGTTAAAAGAAAGCTAAAGCAGCAATATTGTGTTGGGCAACCTAGACTTTAAAACAAAGACTATAGCAACAGAAATCACACAACAAAAAGAAGTAAAAGGCAACCAAATTGTCAAGGAAGAAACAAAACTTTCATTATTTCCAGATGGCATGATACCATGTACAGAAAACCCAAAAGACTCACGAAAAAATTACTAGAATGGATACACGAATTCAGGAAAGTCTCGGAATACAAAAATTGATGTTCACAAATCTGTTGCATTTCTATAAACCAGTAATAAAGCAGCTGAAAGAGAAGTGGGGACTCAATCCCATTTACAATATACCAGAAACTATTAGATACCTAGAAATAAACTTAGCCAAAGAGGTAAAGCATTTGTAATCTGAAAACTATAAAACAGTGATGAAAGAAATTGAAGATGACACAAAGAAATGGAAAGACCGATTCCACACTCATGGATTAGAAGAAAAGATATTGTTAAAGTGTCTGTACTAGACAAAGAAATCTACACATTTAATGAAATCCCTGTCAAAATACTGAAAGCATCCTTCACAGAGCTAGAACAAACAATCCTAAAATTGTTTGGAACCCAAAAAGACCCCAAATAGCTAAAGCAACCTTAAAAAAGAAAAGCAAACCTGGAGACATCACAATTCTGGACTTCAGGTTATATTACAAAGCTGTAATGATCAAAACATTATGGTACTAGCACAAAAATAGACACATAGACCAATAACACAGAACAGAAAACCCAGAATTGGATCCACAACTATATTGTCAGTTAATCTTCAACAAAGCAAGAAATAATATCCTATGGGAAAAAGGCAGTCTCTTCAACAAATGATGTTGGAAAAACTGGACAGCAACATGCAGAGGAATGAAACTAGACACTTTCTTACAGCACTTACACAAAAAATAAATTCAAAATGGATTAAAGACAGGAGACCATTAAAATCCTAGTGCAGAACACAGGCAGTAACCTCTTTGACATCAGCTGTAGCAACTTTTTCTAGATACGTCTCCTGAGACAAAGGAAACAAAGGCAAAACTAAACTATTGGGACTTCATCAAAATAAAAAGCCTCTGCACAGCAAATCAAACAATCAACAAAACTAAAAGGCAACCTACAGAATGGGCGAGGATATTTGCACATGACATATATGATAAAGGGTTAGCATCCAAAATATATAAAAAAATTCTCAAACTCCACACCCAAAAGCAAATAATCCAGTTAAGAAAGGGACAGAAGTCACGAAAAGACATTTTTCCAAAGAAGACATACAGGTGGCCAAGAGACACATGGAAGGGTGCTCAACATCACTGACCATTAGAGAAATACAAGTCAAAACAACAGTGAAATATCACCTCATACCTGTCAGAATGACTAAAATGAACAATACAAGAAACAACAGGGCTTAGTCAAGATGTAGAGAAAGGGGGAATCTCTTGCACTGCTGGTTGGAATACAAACTGGTGCAGTCACCCTGGAAAACTGGAAGTTTTCCTCAGAAAAATCAAAATAGAACTGCCCTATCATCCAGCAATTGCACTGCTGGCTATTTACCCAAAGAATACAAGAACACTAATGCAAAGGCATACATGCCCCCTTTTGTTTGTTAGTAGCAGCATTGTCAACAATAGCCAAATTATGGGAAGAGCCCAATTGTCCATCAACTAATGAATGGGTAATGAAAGTGTCATAAACAATGAAATATCATTTAGTCATAAAGGAGCATGAAACTTGTCATTTGGAAAAACATAGAGTTAGAGAGTACTATGCTAGGTGAACCAAATCATTCAGAGAAAGACAAATTCCATTTGATTTCAATCATGTGTAATTTAAGAAACAAAACAAACAAGCAAAAGGAAGAAAAAGAGAGAGAAGGACAAACCAAGAAACTGACTCTCAACTATGGAGAACACACTGATGGTTCCCAGAGGGGACGGGAATAAGGGTGGGTTAAATAGGTGATGGGGATTAAGGAAGGTACTTGGGATGTGCACCAGGGGGTTGTATGGGAAGTCTTGAATCACTGTATTGTACACGTGAAATTAATAGTACTAAAATATATGTTGACTAACTGGAATTTAAGTAAAAACTTAAAAAAATAAATTAGTACCAGTTGTACAACACAATGCCTCCATAATTATATACATTATGAAATGCTCACCATGATTAGCAGCTACCATCTCTCTGTCACCATCAAGGTTACAATATTATTCATTATACTCTCTGTGCTGCCCTTTTCATTGTCATGTGTTATGTATTTCATAAGTAGAAATTGTGGCTCTTAATCCCCTTCACCCACTCTCCCTGCCCCCAACTCTCTCCTCTTTGGCAACCATCACCTATAAGTGAAACTGTATGGTATTTGTCTTATTCTGTTTTACTTATTTCACTTAGCCAGATACCTCTAGGTTCATCCATGTTGTCACAAATGGCAAGATTTTCTTCTTTTAATAGCACAGTAACATTCTAATATTCTACATATACAATATAAGGGGTTAATGTCCAGAACATATAAAAAACATATCCAACTCAACACACACAGAGACAAACACACACACACAAAGAACCCAATAAAAAGTGGGTAGAAGAGATGAACAGACAGTTTCCCAAAGAAGATATCGAGATGGCCAACAGACACATGAAGAGATGCTGAACATCACTGATCATCAGGGAAATACAAATCAAAACCGCAATTAGATATCACCTCACACCTGTCAGAATAGCTGAAATTAACAACACAAGAAACAAGAGCTGTTGACAAGGATGCAGAGGAAGGGGATCCCTCGTGCACTGTTCATGCGAGTGCAAACTGCTGCAGACATTCTGAAAAACAATATGATGTTCCTTCAAAAATCTGAAAATAGCAGGGTGCCTGTTGGCTCAGTCAGTTAAGTGTCTAACTTCAGCTCAAGTCATGATCTCAAGGTCATAGGCTTGAGCCCTGCATGATGCTCCACTTTCAGCTCGGAGTCTGTTTCTCCCTCTCCTGTCTCTCCTCCCACTTGTGCTCTGTCTCTCAAATAAATAAATGAAATCTTTAAAAAATTAAAACTGGAAATAGTATATGACTCAGTCTGCTCCTGGGTATTTATCTTAAAATTTAAAAACACGAATTTGGAAACATATATACACCCCTATGCTTATTGAGGTGTTATTTACAATGTCATGATCTGAGGGTCTGGGGATCAAGTCCCACCTGGGGCTCCTTGCTCAGTGAGGAGACTGCTTCTCCCTCTGCCTGCCACTCCACCTGCTTGTACTCTCTCTCTCTGGCAAATAAATAAATAAAATCCTTAAAAAAATTTAAAAATTAAAGACATGTGGAAAACCTAATAAAATCAGATGCTGAAGTGTTTGGTAGAAGTGTGAGGCAGAGAGACTCAATATAACAACCACATAAAGGACTGGGGTCTGGAGGACTATTAGAAGATTATGTGAGGATTGAAAACTATGAGTTAAGAGGTATCCTTTAATACTGGGTTCTGGAATTTGGGAATGGAGCAAAAGAGAGGGGCCAACATTGTTGGTATCCATGTGGTAACCAAGCAAAGGAATAGAAAATATTACAGTGAACAGGTATAATATTTAGGGGCGGCATTAGCCTGAAACATCTTGTGTTCTTCTGTTCTTGACTGATTGAGGAGGAAGAGTTTACAATATTTCTTGTGAATTCTAAACATTCCATTGTGTTCTTTTGCCATGGGCATTCTAAACAACCTATCAATTACTTCTGAATGAAATCTACCATGTAACCTCAGGGAAAAGACACAGATGGGTCTGTTAGGCAGCATACAATGTGCCAAACCAAACACCATTGCTTTGAGGGATGAAGATGTTCAGTGCGTAAGTCCCAAGGAGCTCTTTCTATAGTTCTACTCTGCTTCCTTAGTGTTTTGGCGATGTCTCCCAGTCCGCTGATGTGCACTTCCAAAAGAGCTACTGAGTCTCTGAAGATAGTACAGTAAGCAGAAGCATCAGATGACCCTCCCTTTGTTTCAACAACATAACTCCTGAAAGTCCCTCAGTTGGCTTCCTTTCTATTTTTTTGGCTCCAACCACTGCTGACAGTAATGAAGGCTGGAGAAAATATGGCCCTTGCCATTAGGGTTGGAGATTTCCATTGAAATTTACTTGCTGCTCTTGGAAATGGTGGGTCATATGCATGAAAAAGGAAATGTCCTTAATTTACTGAGTTTTTAAAACTCAGTGAGCTTGAGATGAAAAGGCAATTGGAGGCATAGGTTTAATTAAATGCAAAGACTTGAACTTTTCATGGCACTTGGGATGAGAAATTTGGTTAGAGAAAAATTAATTTCGATAATCCAGAGATTTCCACTTGCTTGTCAAAGTTGACTGATCTTCAAGAGCAAAAACAAACACTGATTTAACCAATGTCTTCTGGTAGCCATGACCCATTCAGCTACTAAATTCTTTGAGGACATTGGGTGCCCCCTACTCTTGCGGTTCTCACTACAAACTTGTGACTCATCTACAGTGCCAGGTGTTGACTGAGGGCTGAAGTCATAGTAGTAAAGAATATCAGTGTCTTGCCAGGGGCTTGTTTACCCTGCAAGAGCAGTTCAGATACATAACAATAATTTAAATGAGTGGACCAGATCTCCATCTGCATGGTATATGCATGAATTGCAGAACTCTACATATAGTGGGAAGGGGTGTTCAGTGCAGTGCAGGTCAAGAAAAATTGATTTTTGGGGCGCCTGGGTGGCTCAGTCATTAAGCGCCTGCCTTCGGCTCAGGTCATGATCCCAGGGTCCTGGGATCGAGCCCCGCATCAGGCTCCCTGCTCCACGGGAAACCTGCTTCTCCTTCTCCCACTTTCCCCTGCTTGTGTTCCCTCTCTCGCTGTGTCTCTCTTGTCAAATAAATACATAAAAGCTTAAAAAATTAAAAGAAAAATTTGTTCTTATGGTCCCAAAGTATAAAGTAAAGTCTATTTTTCCAAGGGCTATACCAAGGTTGGTTTAGGCTTGTTTCTGCCTTCAGTGACTCAGTGGTCATAGGGAAGGAACCGACTGAACCAGAAACAGAATTATAAGCTTGTCTTAGACAATTTGTTGGGTGCCCAGGTAAGGATGACCCATGCACAGAAGGGTGAAGGAAATCAGAGGAAAACATTAAAGTTGTCATCCAATAGTAAGGGTTTTATGATCAAAGAAAGACAACTAAAAAGTCCAGAGACCAAAGAAAGCAACAGAGAACAAAGGAGTCCTAGCCTCATACTTAAGACTACAAGTTCTAAAGTTAGAATGCTTTAATTCTCTAGAGCTGCAAAAATAATATTCTGGGCTTTAACTCCACATTCTATAAAAGGAGAACAATGGTAAACTTTGTTTTAAGTTCAGCAAATAATGTCAAATAACATAGAAAACAGGATCCATGTTTATTTTTACTTAATAATATTACTGTTGAGGCCATGTAGACCTCTATACACCATAAAGGATCTGGGGCCAATTTTTCCTCATCATATATTCAAGGGACTAAATGGACCTGTTTCAGGGAAAGGGATGACAATCTTCTGGTCTTGAAGCTGGCCTGGTGGTTCCTAGAGGTGATTATCTGTAGTCACATATCCTACAATGTGGACGTGGAGAAATCATAACTCTTTTACACTGTTAGCAGGAATGTCAAATGGCACACTTGCTATGGAAACCGCATGAAATTTCCTTTTAAAATTAACAATGGAACAACCGTACAGTACAATGCTTTTGTTGGTATATAGTGAAAGATGGAAACTCAGGACCTTGAGGAAGTATCCATCCTCCATGTTCATTGCAGCATTATTCACAGTAACCAGGATAGGGAACCAAGCTGAGTGTGTATCGGTGGACAAATGGATAAATAAATTATGGTACACACATGTGATGAAATTTTTCAGCTTTAAAACAAGGAAAGTAATGTCAAATGGCAGAATAGGAGGTTTCCACCATTTTTCTCCAAAAAAAAATGGACAATCTAAACAAAACAACACAAAAGTGAGATTAGATACATTAAGGACAGTAAGAGAAACAGTTTGACTTTATCCATGTCTCCCATCCCTTTTAGGTTCAAGATTTCTATTAAGTGTAAAAGTAAGAGAATGTGAATGCTTCTCAGGTAGTGGTGATTGGAAGAAATTCAGCAGAATTTGAAACAGTTATCAAAGGGACAACGCATTAACTGCATCATAGACTCCATTAGGATCTCTGTACCTAAGCTATGGGGATGTCTTACCTGTGGATCTCCCAGCTGGCACACGGGGACCTTTGACATTCCACGTACATCACCACATACAATCTACCCTTGGCCCGTGTCCTGGGTGCTCCTGATAATGAAATTTCTTAGATGACATGTGAACATATGTGAGAAGCTGGCTCTCATCTGCAGGCCTGTGAGAAACCAGAAACTTGAGCATTCATCACCACTTAGAAAAGACAAAAGGGAGACTGTCTGCATCAAACTTATTTCGCAGGATTGAGAGAAGGCATAAAACTTAAATTGTGCCACGACAAGGAATAAAAAGTATGAAACAGGGATATATTGAAGTGCTAAAAGGAAACAACTACCCACTAAGAATACCCTATCCAGAATAGTTGTTCTTTAGAATCAGGTAGGATACAAACATTACAAACAAAACGTTGGGGGGGTTGGGGGATGAGTCTTATCATCACTAGATCTGCCTTTCAAGAACTGCTAAATTGAGTTGTTCAGGCTTAAATAAAAGGAGCTAATTAGTAACATAAAAATATAGAATACACTGGTAAAGGTAAGTATATAGTATGATTGAAAATAGCCTAAACTAACCACTTTACTATAGAAGTAAAAAAAAAATAAAAGAATTGAAATTATAGCTACAATAATTTGTCACTGGATACACAATATAAAAAGATGTAAATTTTGACATCAAATCATAAAAGGGGGGAGTAAAAGTACAGATTTCTTACTTGTGATTACAGTTAACAGTATAAAACACAGTTCTATCTCTAAGATGTGGCAAGTAAGGCTCAAGGAGGCCAAAGCAAAACCCTACAATTGATATACAGAAGACAAGGAGGATTAAAGCATACCACTACAGAGCATCATCATTTCAAAAATAACAACAACCAAGAGGAAGATAGCGATAGATCTCCACATTCTCAAGATAGTGATTAAGAAGAGCAGTCCAAGGATGCATATGTTGCAGGAAACCAACCTCTGAGCTTTGGAGCCAAAATGAAACAAAGAGACTGAGTTTGGGATAAAGAAGAACAATGTTCACTTTGTCAGGCAAACGGAGTCTGCAGCAGCCTCTGGTCTTCAAAAACCTGCAAGCCTTCCTGGAGGAAGGGGCTGGGGCATTTAATAGGGAAATATGGGATCCGGCTGCTTTTGACAGGAATGGGGTGTGTTACCAATTTCCTTCTTCAGGTCTTTAGTGTGGTACCAGGTTCCTGGAACAGAAGGCTAAGAAGAGAAGAGAAGAAGAGAGGAAAATGATTTTTTTTTTTTAATTGAGCTTCATGGGAAGAGTTAAGATGGCAAAAGTGTGGGGAGATCCTAGGCTTGCCTTGTCCCTGGAACACAGCTAGATTAATATCAAATCACTTTGAACGCCCAAGTAATCAAGCCAATGATTGAGAGAGTAAAAATGCACAACTAGAACTGCAAAGAGGGGGAGGGTGTCATATCATGGAATGTAGGGACTGCGGAGAGTTGACTTGGAAGAGAGAAGAACTGCAGGTGCTGTGATGGAGGCGGGGGCTCTGATTGGGGCGAGAGGACTGAGAGAGAAGAGAGAGAGAGAGAGTGCCCTCTGAGAATTACACAAGAAAAATTCTTCCCCAAAACCATTTACTGGGAAAAGGAGAGGGGAGGCCTATCGCAAGATTGTATAAACAGAAGAGCACAAAGTCTGATGTTTTGGAGGTCCACAATGATGCCAGGATCACAAGTGGAATACTTAGTGGTGCTCCAGTGGGGAAGGAAAATGGAGACCCAGGAGGGGGCAGTGTGGTCTGAGCATCCCCTGGGGAATGGAGAGAGAGCATGTCCCTGCTTGAGTGCCTCTGGGGGAAGGGACATGACCTCTCCTGGGGCACATGACCCACTGGGGCCATTGAGCTGCCCTATTTGGGATGATGGGAAGGGTCCTAGGTGAAGGCAGTGAGTCCTGGTACCAGCTTTCTGTTGCAGCAAGACCCTCCCCCAGGGCATTGGCATGGGTCCATCCACTCTCATGGGGATCGCTACAATTTGGAGTTTTGAAACCCAGCCTCACACCTGAGATAAAAGACAGGAATACTGTGCCACTGAGCAAGCAGACAGCTTGGACACACACATGGTGAAAGCAGGGACCTGATAGAAGCTGAGGACCGTGGAGAGGTGATTGTGTGCTCTTCTGTGAGGGCTTCCAGAAGGGTGGTGAGCACAAGAGAGCAGGGCGTCGCCATTTCCTCCCTGCCCAACAGCACTGAATGCCATCAGGGAGCAGAACACCCCACCCAGTACAGGCACCAGCCACTAATACCAATCCCTTCCCCCTTGTGCCCTGCAGGTGCATCTCTACTAGGGCAAGTCCACCTGAGAATCAGAGCAGCAGGCCCCTACCCCAGAAGACCAGGAGAAACCCCACCCCTGCACCAAGTGTACTGATCATAGAGTGCTGCAACACTTCAGCTCTATGAGAACAGGATGTGTCTTCCTTTTTATTATTTTATTTATTTTTTTAAAGATCTTATTTATTTGACAGAGAGAGACACTGAGAGAGGGAAAACAAGCAGAGGAAGTGGGAGAGGGAGAAGCAGTGTTCCCACGGAGCAGGGAGCTGGATGTGGGGCTCAAACACAGAACCCTGGGATCATGACCTGAGCCGAGGACAGACCCTTAATGACTGAGCCGCCCAGGCGCCCCTTTCTTTTTATTTTTATTTCATCATCATTTTTATTACTTTTAAGGTAATTTAATTTTTTATATTATTTTATCATTTATTTAGGTTTCTTTTTGTTTTATTTTCTTTATTATTATTTTCAAAAATACACAACTAAGAATCAAACAATACAAAAAATTATGATGTGTTATATGCTGGCTAACTGAACATATTAAAAAAAATTGCCTCTATCTTTTTTTTTTTAAAGGTTTTTTTTTTTTAAATGTTTTATCTATTTATTTGAGACAGAGAATCAGAGAGATCACATGAGAGGGGGGAGGGTCAGAGGGAGATGCAGACTCCCTGCTGAGCAGGGAGCCCGATGCGGGACTCGATCCAGGGACTCCAGGATCATGACCTGAGCCGAAGGCAGTCGCTTAACCAACTGAGCCAGCCAGGCACCCAACTCTATCTTCTTTTAACAAGCAGACCAAAACACACCTAGGACTAGCTTCCTTTTCTTTCTTTCTTTGTTCCTCCCCTTCCCTTCTTTCTTCCTCCCTCCCTCCCTACCTCCCTCCCTCCCTTCCTTCCTTCCTTCCTTTCTTTTTTCTTTTTTTTCTGGACAAAAAGATAAGATGGAAGAATTTGAGAACAGGAAGAAGTAACAGCCAAGGATTTTATCAATACAGATATAAGTAAGATATCTGAACTAGAATTTAAAGCAATTATAAGAATACTAGCTGGGCTTGAGAAAACCATAGAAGATACTAGACAATTCCTTAGCAGAGATAAAGGAGTTAAGGTAATCAGGCTGAAACAAAAAATGCTGTAACAGCGATGCAAAAACTGAATGATGTCATAAGAATGAGGATCGATGGAGTAGAGGAACAAATCAGTGATGTAGAAAATAAAATTATGGAAAACAATGAAGCTGAAATGGGGAGGGAAACGAATGTAATGTTTCATGAGGGCAGAATTAAGGAACTCAGTGACTTCTTAAAAAATAATAACATTCACATGACAGGAGTCCCAGAAGAGAGAGAAAATGGGCAGAAGGTTTATTTGTTCAAATTATAGCTGAACATTTTCTGGGGATGGACAGAGATATCGAAAGCCACGAAGCCCAAGAACTCCCACTAAATTCAACAAAGCCTGGCCATCACCAAGACAAATCATAGTCAAAATCACAAAATACACAGACAAGGAAAGAATCCTGAAAGCAGCAAGGGGAAAACAGTCCCTAACCTACAAGGGAAGACAGATAAGAGTTACAGCAGATCTGTCCACAGAAACTTGGAAGGGCAGAAGAGAGTGGTAGTATATATTCAATGTGCTGAATGGCAAAAAGAAAATATGCAGAGAAGAATGGTTTATCCAGCAAGGCTGTCATTCACAATAGGAAGACATTTTCCCAGACAAACAAAACCTAGAGGAAATCGTGGCCACAAAA
>NW_023270052.1:107670-112689 GCF_011800145.1 Mirounga leonina
TCAAAAATTAAAATGGAAAGTTCTTTCTGCATTGGAAATTGTGAGTTTAAAAAAAAAAATTCTAATTTTCCACAATCCTCTTGCCATGCCACGATAATTTTTAGGAAAATCAGATAAACACAAAGTGCTAAATAAACTATTTGACACTTTGTAGGGAAGAAAACACTTGTACATTTCATGCCCTTTAAAAAAATTATTTTTTAAGCTGAGGTGGTGCATGGAATAGCTAGGGCAGGACCGGAGAATCTCTCTTTGGATGCCCTGATTTGATCTGACATGATCTCTATCCCCCCTCCTCACACACATCTAAGGTGTCAAGGGCACAGGAGAGGGCACTGTACTTGCTGTCTATGTGTGGAAGCAAATGCTCGCCCAGGATCAGGCTTTGACACCAGCTTAGCTGGGATGAGACAACTCAGCTTGTATTATATCCTGCAGCCTTGACTCTTGTGTTTCCTTCCTGAGAGTAGAGAGAAGAGATGAAATCTGAACTCAGCTCTGGGCATATAACTGCTTTTTTAATACATTTCAACAACCAAAAGACGACTCAAACTTTACATACCAATAGAGGAACTGACCGGTGTTTTCTTCCTTACAACCTCCGCTTGCACATTTTTTTTTTTTCTTTTCCTGGCTCTAAATCATTGCCCCATATAGGTGCTGGTGATACAGAAGTGAACAAAACAGAAAATATACAGAAAATTTTATGTTGTACTTGATTGTGTTGTGCTTGGATAGGCATAGTTGTTTTCATTAACGGACTTTTCTCATGCTTAAAACCTTGAGACCTTTTCATAAGTATAAGAAAGCAATATATTTTCTGCCTACTAGCTCTTCAGTTAACTCTCATCCCACACTGTGTACTGAAATGTACTCAGAGGCCTTTCCTGATTGAAGGAAAACCAGGCCTTTCCTGACTGAAGTTCATAGCTGTTAGTGTTTATCTTGTTTCTTGTCATACTGAAATTCCAGATTCCTGTGGCACACAAGATCCTACAGCATCAAGTCAGTTCTGACATGCTCACTTTCCATGTGTTTGTTCCCTCCTCAGACTCTCTGGATTCTTACTCAACTAATTATTGGTTACATGTGGTTTTTACCATGACTTCCCATAATAAAGCGAAATACAGGGCTCGGCCTCTTACTGCCTGTGTGACCCTGCCTCATGGGTATCCTGTTTTCTGCCTGAACATGCTACATGACAAGGCTCAACTCAGATGAGGATGATGATGGAGATGAGAGAGATGAAGCAGAGAAGGAACAGAGGATCAACTAAGGGATATGGCCTGTCCAAATAACATCAGAACTGAGTGATGGACTGGGGCAGAAGGGCAGGTAGGGCAGTAATTGAGGAGTTAGGGTAGGTTGACTAGCACAGGGTTTCTCAGATGTACATTTGAGCTCAGTCCCCTAGTGCTTTCATAATTCTTTCTATCTTTGAAACCATCCCTTGTCCTAAGAGACACAGAAGATAAAGGAAACATCTCTAAGGTAGGGCATGCAGCTGCTGGTAGTCCACAAGACCTGGACAAGAATGGACTCAGTCCTGGTCTGGGGCCTTAGGTGGGAGCTAGGCTCCCTCCAATACCTGTTCTGACTCATCTCGATCACATGTGAGCTGGTGTTCACCCTGCAGATATTGAATTCCATTGGTGCCAGGAATGGCTCAACCTCCAGCAGGGAAGATTGCTGGGGGAAGAGAGCAGTAGCCATATAATATCCTGTGAGTCAGTTCAACCTAAGAGATGGGTATGTAACAATGAGAGGAGGGAACAACAATGGCTGTCTGCCTCTTTACACCTCTTTGATTGGAAACAGCAATCAGCAATCAGAAAAAAAAACAAAAAATCAGGAAAATAATTGAAGGACAAAGGTCCTTTTTACTCACCCTAAATCTTGCAAGGTCTATGTGCAAACTGCTTGAGGAATGCATTCACAGCTGCTTCCCATGTTAGCTGGGGTAAGAGATTGGTAGTTTCTACCACACACAGAGCTGAAATTAGTAAAGACTAACCATAATATATCATCCAAGCCCTTCCCCTGGAAGTTGCAAATCTTCAACAGAATCCATGGTTCAAAGATAGAACTCTAATAGATTAAGAGAATGCTATTCAGGTACAGAGGCAGATTACTTGTTCTTCCTTCACTGTTATTTCCCAGAATTCTTGGCTTATATTCCTTTTTTGGGGAAAGAGGATATAAATATAGCTATGCCTGCTTTCTTTTGATTTCCATGTGCATGGAATAGCTTTCTCTCTTTTTCTCTCTTTACTTTGAGTCTCTGTGTATCTTTTCTTAAGCTTTTATTCATTCATTCATATTCATTCATTCATTCATTCATTCATTCATTCATTCATTCATTCATATTTGTGTGAGAGAGAACAAGCAGGGGGAGGAGTCGCTGGCAGAGAGAGAAGCAGTCTCCCCACCGAGCAAGGAGCCTGAAGCAGGACTCGATCCCAGGGACACGGGGAATCATGACATGAGCCAACGGCAGATGCTACCAACTGAGTCACACATGTGCTTGCCTCTTTGTATCTTTTAAAGCTGAAGCAAGTCCTCTGTAGGCAACATATAGTTCTACTTTTGATCCATTTAGCCCTTCTATGTCTTTTGATTGCAGAATTTAGGTCATTTACATTTAAAGTAATTATTGATAGATGTGGATTTACAATTTCTATTTTGTTTACTGTCTTCTTTGATCCTCTCTTGCTTTGTGATTTGATGATCTTTCTGTAGTGGTTTGCTTTGATTCCTTTTTTAAAAACTTTTCTATATCAATTATATATTTTTGCTTTTTGGCAAATCAATAGTTTTAATATATTCTTTTAAAGTTTTAATACAATATCTCTTATGGGTAATGGTTTATTTTATTTTATTTTATTTTTATTTTTATTTTTTAAAGATTTTATTTATTTGACAGAGAGAGAGATAGTGAGAGCAGGAACACAAGCAGGGGGAGTGGGAGAGCGAGAAGCAGGCTTCCTGCCGAGCAGGGAGCCCGATGTGGGACTCGATCCTAGGACCCTGGGATCATGACCTGAGCCGAAGGCAGACGCTTAACGACTGAGCCACCGAGGCGCCCGGTAATGGTTTATTTTAAACTGATAACAACTTAACATTGAATGCACACAAAGCTCTACAATTTTACACTTCTCCTCCCCAAATTTTACATTTTTCGTAGTGTCTCAATATCAAATTATTAGATATGCCTCCATAATACACTCATCTGTTAATATTTGTGCAAGGATATAAAAATCATAATAATCAGTAATAACAAAAATGGTAACAATCATCATTTCAACATTACAGTATCCTGAGTTTACCTACATGGTTTTTTTTTTTTTTTTAAAGATTTTATTTATTTATTTGAGAGAGAGAATGAGATAGAGAGAGAGCATGAGAAGGGGGAGGGTCAGAAGGAGAAGCAGACTCTGTGCTGAGCAGGGAGCCCGATGTGGGACTCGATCCCGGGACTCCAGGATCATGACCTGAGCCGAAGGCTGTCGCTTAACCAACTGAGCCACCCAGGCGCCCCTCTACATATTTACTTTTACCAACGAGTTTTACCTTTGCATTTATTTTCTGTATACTAAATAGCATTTTTACACTCCAGGCTGAAGAATACCCTTTAGTATTTCTATTATGATTGATTTAGTGGTGAAGACTTTTATCAGATTTTTTTTAATCTGGAAAAATCTTTTTCCATCTGAAGAATGATCTTGCTGGGTAGAGTGTTCTTGATTGCCCAGTGTTGGTTTTGCTTCCACAACTTTGATTATATAATCCTATTCACTTCTGGCTTGCTACCTTTCTGTTGAAATATCTGGTGGTTGTTTTATGAGGGTTCCCTTATGCATAAAAAGTTGCTTTTCTCTTGCAATTTTTAAGGTTCTCTTGTGTATTTCACTTTAATAATTTAACTATGGTATGCCATGTTGTCTCTTTGGATTCATCTTTTGTGGTCATTCCTAGGCTTCCTGGTTCTGGATGACTGTTTCGTTCCCCATATTATGGAAGAGTTCAGGTTTATTTCTTGGTAAGGTGGCTGTTCCTTTAAATTTCTCTTCTCCGTTGTTCCCCTAACAGGCACATTTGTCGACCTCAGTGTGTCCAGTAAGGCCTGAAAGCAACGCTCCTTTTTTTAAAACTCTTTTATCTTTTGATCCCTTGACTGGACGAATTCCGCTGACTTACCTTCTATTAAAGATGCAGGCTGCTATGGGAACTGATATATTGAAAGTTTCAGTTCAATTAATATATTCTTCATGTCTGTGATTTCTTTCATTTTTAAAATTATTTTATTTAAATTCAATCTAATTACCATTTAGTTTATTAATAGTTTGAAAGGTAGAACTCTGTGATTCATCAGTTGCATATAACACTCACTGCACATTACTTCAAGGCCTCTCCTTAATGGCCATCACCCCGTTCTCTCATCCCTCCATCCACGTCCCCTCCAACAACCCTCCATTTGTTTCTCATACTTAAAGGTGTCTTATGATTTACCTCCCTCTCTGTATTCACCTTATTTTAATTTTCTTCTCTTCCCCTATTTACATCTGTTTTGTTTCTTTTTAACATTTTATTTATTCTTTTGACAGAGAGAGACAGCGTGAGAGAGGGAACACAAGCAGGGGGAGGGGAGAGGGAGAAGCAGGCTTCCCATGGAGCAGAGAGCCCGATGCGGGGCTTGATCCCAGGACACTGGGATCATGACTTGAGCTGAAGGCAGATGCTCAACGACTGAGCCACCCAGGCGCCCCATCTGTTATATTTCTTAAATTCCACATTGGAATGAAATCATATGGCATTTCTATTTCCCTGAATGATTTATTGAGCTTACCACAATACCCTCTATTTCCATCCACTTTGTTTCAAATGGTTCAAATGGCAAGATTTCATTCTTTTTTTTTGGATGGCTAAGTAATGTTCCATATATATGCATATGTATTCATATATATATATATATATATATATATATATATATATATATATATATATATATATATATATATA